>NW_012120709.1:2120311-2122113 GCF_000951035.1 Colobus angolensis palliatus | reverse complement strand
GGGAGGCTGAAGTGGGAGGATGGCTTGAGCCGGGAGGCAGAAGTTGCAGTAAGCCAAGATCGTGCCACTGCACTCCAGCCTGGGGGATAGAGCCAGACCTTGTCTCAAAAAAAAGAAAAAAATAGTTAAACAGCATTATCCTATAACCCAGAAATTCTGTTCTGAAGTATATGACCAAGAGAAATGAAAACATATGTTGTCCACTTGAAAACTTGTATATGAATGTTCAAAGCAGCATTATTCATAATAGCTAAAAGTAGAGACAATCCAATGTCCATCAACTGATGAATGGATAAATAAAATCTGATTCATTGTTATTGTGGAGTACTATTTGGCAATAAAAAGAAATTAAGTACGGATACATGCTATAACATAGAAGAATCCTGAGAACATTATACTCAGTGAAAGCTGACAATCACAAAACACTGCATGATATATGACTGATTTCTTAGAAAATATCCAAAATAGACAAATCCATAGAGACAGAAAGGAAATTAGTGATTGCCTAGGGTTGGTGGGTAAGGTGAAGAATGACTGCTAATGGATATAGATTTCTTTTTGGGGTGAAGAAAATGCCCTAAAATTGGATAGCAGTAATGGTTGTACAACTCTAAAATACTAAAAACCACTGACCTGTACACCTCAAAGGGGAAAATTTTATGATGTGTGATTTATATCTCAATAAAGTCATTTGAAAACACAAAAATGATAAAGTGGCATTTTAAAACTAGATCAGTAGGTTACCACCAAAGTAACAAATATGCCAATTTCAGACTTGAAGTAAAAATCATGAATCCCTGAACATAAGTATCAATGACAGCTTTTGCCCTGATAGTTTTTGTTGAATTCTGGAGACCTTGAACCTGCATTTTGGCAACTGCATAGGTTATGGGGAACAGGATACACAGGCTAGGGCATGCTCAAGATGAGGATTATAATAAAAAGATCCTCTACCAAAAGCTGGTACTCCATGAGATTATAACCACTGAGTAAGGGTAAAAATGAAATAAACTCTGCTGTGTCACAAAGGGGAAAATTTCTCCCCTGAAAACACATAACCACCAGAGGGCATTCATATGAGTTTGGGCTTGCATTCATAAAATCGGTGTGTCCAAAAACATTTGGGTAGAGAATTTTATCTGGAGTGTCCCCAGTTGGCTACAACAGCAGAAAATAGAATCAAATTCTCTTAGGAGGCTTCAGAAAGTTTCTACAAAGTTTCAAAGAAAACCAGCACTAGATCCATTATCAAAAATCACAAAACACATATGTAAACAAAGCATCATGAGTGAGCACCAGCATAAACAACAGACAGTAGAACAAGACCCACAAAAGCTTCAGCTTTCAGAAATAGCAGGCACATATAAAAACCTGTTTAATATATGTAAATAAATAAAGTAGAAGATTGTAAATATCAACATAAATTGTCCATAGTGAATGAAGAATAAACATTCTTTTTAAGCATGGAAGATTCATAATAATTGATAACATTATAGGCCTTAAAATAGGATCATTAAAATCAGCATTAGTGTGATCACATTCTTCTCCCCCAATCCAACTGTTAGAAATAATTTTAAAAGATAACATGGAAACTTCATTCATTGGAAAATTAAAGTTTAAAAAAAAATCATCTAGGCCAGGCGTGGTGGCTCCCGCCTGTAATCCCAGCACTTTGAGAGGCCAAGGCAGGTGGATTACCTGAGGTCAGGAGTTTGAGAATAACCTGGCCAACGTGGTGAAACCCTGTCTCTACTAAAAATACAAAAATTAGCCAGGCGTGATGGCACATGCCTGTAATCCCA
>NW_012120709.1:2079002-2119341 GCF_000951035.1 Colobus angolensis palliatus | reverse complement strand
TAAAGGAATTCAGACAGTTGTTCAAAATCTTGCCACAAAGAAAAAGGCAGGACAAAAAAAACCAGATTTTATGAAATAGTCAAGAAATAGTTAAGGCCAATTTTATATGAATTTTTTCAGAGAATTGAAAAAGAAGGAACACGTTTCAATTTCCAACTCATTTTTTTTTTTTTTTTGGATGGAGTCTCACTCTGTGGCACAGGCTGGAGTGCAGTGGTGCAATCTTGGCTCAACCTCTGCTTCCTGGGTTCAAGTGGTTCTTCCTCAGCCTCCAGAGTAGCTGGGACTACAGGCGCATGCTACTATGCCTGGCTAAATTTTGTGTTTTTAGTAGGGACAGGATTTCACTGTGTTAGCCAGGATGATCTCGGTCTCCTGACCACGTGATCCGCCCCCCTCGGCCTCCCAAAGTGCTGGGATTACAGGCGTGAGCCACCGCACCTGGCCTCCAAGTCAATTTTTTTTTTTTTTTTTTTTGTTGAGACGGAGTCTCGCTCTGTGGCCCAGGCTGGAGTGCAGTGGCCGGATCTCAGCTCACTACAAGCTCCGCCTCCCGGGTTTACGCCATTCTCCTGCCTCAGCCTCCCGAGTAGCTGGGACTACAGGCGCCCGCCACCTCGCCCGGCTAGTTTTTTGTATTTTTTAGTAGAGACGGGGTTTCACCGTATTAGCCAGGATGGTCTCGATCTTCTGACCTCGTGATCCGCCCGTCTCGGCCTCCCAAAGTGCTGGGATTACAGGCTTGAGCCACCAGGCCCGGCCCCTCCAACTCAATTTTTAAAGCTGGCATAATCATGCCACAAACATAAGACATGGCTGGCACATGGTAGGAAAATTATAGACTAGTCACACTCATGAATATAGTTTCAAAAATATTAAACCAAATTTTAACCAACACAATCCAGTTGCATATAAAAGACATAATACATTATGGCTAAGTTGGGTTTCTCCCAGGAGTACAAAGTTGGTTTAAAAAGTTGGCAGGAACAAGAAGAGGATGCCCACTATCATCCATTCCTACCTGATCTTCTGATGGAAGTCCTACTCTCCCACTCAGTACAGGAAAACAAAAAGAAAAAAATACATTAAAATTACACAGAAACAGAATAATCGTAATTGGATAATCATAAATACATGTTGTTATTCATTTAGAAAACCCTAAAGAATCTAGCCAATTTTCTGGAAACTAAATCAATACACAAAAGCAGTTTTTATATGCCACCAACGATTAAAAAGCATAACTTGAAAATCATATTCACAGTAACATCAAAATCTAGGATATGTGTGGATATACTTGTATATGTGCGTATATTGACCCTTACATGCATAACATTATCAAATTCTATTCAAGAACATTTTTAAAGACCAAATAGATAATTACCATGCTCTTTGACAGGAAGATCCTATAGTATAAAGTCATCAACTTTTTCCAACTCAGAATTCCCCAGGGTACCTCTTGGTGATTCCATGCCCAATGATAACAGCACATGGGCAGTTGCAACTACCTGGTCTTGAAAAGGGCAAGATAACCAGAAACTCAGTTCCCTCAAAGATAAAGGACTGGTTCCCCTACCAAGAGAAGAGATATTCTGACCAAGGGACATCTACCATGGGTGGTAAAGGAGGGAGATGATGAATATCAACTGATGGCCTCAGGACCAACTACAGCAGTAGGGACTGTACTTACTCCATCTGCATTTAAGTCTTTTATTTTCTTTCTATTTTTCAGGTACCTGTACCTTAAAAACTTGAAGAATCAATGACAACATAGAGTGAACATAGTGTGAGGGTTGAGTGGATCTGAAGGGTGCAAGTGGTTGCAGTAGCAGATCTTAAAAGGGCTCCATCCATACAGCCTCAATCTATCCTAGACAGCTGCTGTTAAGATGATTGCCTCCTACATATTTCTTGACGATTGCCTGAAGGCATCGTCTTTAGCAGAATACTTGGGACAAGCCTTAAGTAGAAGAGAATTTCTGTCCCAACAGGGCTTTCAACCAATTTAGGATGGTGGATAAATAGCCCAGATCCCTCCTCCTTTAGTGGATAAGTCTAATGTGTGTTTCACACTATCTTTCAGAGTTCCCAACGGGAATGAGCCCAGTTGCTCATTGTGGTAATCTGCTTATAAATAAGTGGGCTCTTCTTCTTTCCAGGTCTCACTTCCTTACTCCTTCACAGTGCGTCCAGGTATCACTTTCCAGATAAGCTCCCTACATGCAGATCTTTCTCTTAGTATCTACTGTGGGGGGAATTAAACTAAAACAAAATATAAATGTCCATCAATAGTAGAAGAGGTAAACTGAGGTATTGTCATAAAATGGAATGTAATGCTACAGGAAAAGGGAATGAGAATGAAAGAAGCAAGTCACACACAAAAAACCCTACACCTTGATTCTATTTTTAAAAAATATTTTAAAAGGCCAAACTAAACAAAATGTTATTTAATAATACATACTGCAAACCAAAAATAAAATTCTAAGCTTCCCAGCTGACTAAATGGACCCCTTTTTGGCCAAGGGGATCCCAAAGAAACCTGACAAACAAGTTCAGGCCATGATGGGAAGGAGTCAGACATGTCTCATTATATACTCCTCCCTTTGGAGGTTAGACATATCTGACCAGCATTAACATTAAAACAGCGATCTTGAGACTGACAAAGCAGGCTCTTGATAGCAATAAGATACCAAATTCCAACCTGACTCTGGTGTAGCATTACATGACAAATAGCAGGCCTTGAGGGAAGTCAAAGTACTTTACTGCCAAATATATTTCTTTGACATATATTGAAATAGCCCTGCAAAGCTGTCTCTTGCGGGGGAAATGTGCGTTCTGTAGAAAATCTCCTTCCCTTACTATGTCTTTTCTGCAGAGTCTGACATCATTTAAGGCCTGCTAAGAGACGTTTTCTCTGAAGCCTGCTACCTGAAGGCTTTATCTACATGATAAGAACCTTGGCTTCCACAACCTCTCCTTTTATCATAACTCAATATTTCTTTATGCTGACTTCAACTCTTTAGGCAGAGCTTAACTCTTGTGACCAATTGCTAATTAGGAAATCTTTGAATCCATAATGACTTGGAAGTCCCCCCGCCACCCAACTGCCCCACTGCTGCAAGATATCCCACTTTTCCAGGCTGAACCAATGTATACCTTCCATGCATTGATTTATGTCTTTGCCTGTAACTTCTGTCTCCCTGAAACATATAAAACCAAGCTGCAACCCAACCACCTTGGGCCCATGTTGTCAGGAAGGACCTCTTGAGGCCATGTCACAGGTCATAGACCATAACCTTGGCAAAATAAACCTTTAAATTGATTGAGACCTGTCTCAGATACTTTTCGGTTTATAATGCAGATTGGCAAAACCGCAAAGAAAAGCAAGAGACTGATTCCTATAAAAGCCAGCCTAATGGTTGCCTCTGGGGAACAAAGAGAGCTTTTAAGGTACTGGTAGTGTTCTGTTTCTTAACCTAGTTGTTGCGTATGCCAATATTTGTTATCTTATTATTCCTTAATTTATTCATACATTTCTTGGCAGTTTTTATGGTTTTCTTTAAACACAAGTAAAACGTGCACACAACCTGTCTATTCATTTTCTTTGCCGTGCAGCCTGGTATTGGGATTGGTGACTTTGATGGTGAGCTAGGCTGCTGTTCCATGATGGCTGTGTGGTTCCTCTTTGAGAAAACATTGTGAGCAATCTCAGCCCAGAAAGATTTGTTGCACAGCAGCAGCACATCCAGCTCCTTGACACTGGATACTAGGAACTTCTGGAAGCCACTAGGCAGCATGTGCTTTGTCTTCTTGTTGCTCCCATAACCAGTGTTGGACATCAAGTTCTGGCCATTGACTCTTCTGCATACCCTGTTGTTAATACCTCCAGGTTTCCACCAGTTACACTTAATTTTGACATATTTATCTGTCCTGATGATGAACTTCTTGGTCCTCTTTATGACAACGTTGGGCTCTATGAGGGTTCTGAGTATGGCCATGATGCTGAATAGGAGATGACTGCCACCTTCATAGGCAGCATCACAAAAGACACTTTATTTATATTTTATGTATTTAATATGTTTTACAATAAACAATTTTTAAATGCTGTGAAATTAAGAATGTGAAAAACGGAAGGAGCATTGCAATTGATCAACCAATTGATCATTAAGTGTGAGGATTTTGCACTCAAATTGCCTTGTGTCTTTAAGTTTCCATTTCATTTTAGTGAAACCAGAAATTGAAATCAGAAAATGCATTATGTATGTGATTCATGCAAGAAAGACTTCAGAGAATAAAACCATATCAAAAAGAAAGGCCTTGGCCCTAACATCAAAAGATTTGTGAATGCTGGCACATTATAAACTTTACATTAAAAATAAATTTTAAAATTACGTTTTAAGTTAAAAAATATAATTTATATATATATGTATGTATATAAAGTATATATACATGCACAATTCTGTTTAACCCAATTTTATTTTTATTGCTTAAATTAACTAACCAACTGCCAGTTCTATTCACATCATATAAGAGGACATCTACTCTACTAAACAGTAAGGAAATCAACTAAAGATTGTGTAGGGCTTTGTTTGGGAACTAATGGGAAGTGAAGACAGAATGGCACAGAGGTTATGTATGTTTAAAAATTAAACTTGATTTTTAACATTTATTCCTGAAAAACATGAAATTTAAATATTAAGGAAAATTATCTCCAATATGAATGAATATAACATTAAGTAATCTTCAAAGTAGTTTTTACTCATTACTGATTCATATACTAACCTAAAAGCAACATGTCACTTTTCAAAGCACTAAAGAAAAAGTATGTATGAATAGTGAGAGAGATACAGAGAGAGATCACCCCCATTTATATATGTGTGTCTCCATTTGTATAATCCTGCCTTTCAATACTTACTGGAAAAATAGAAGATTATTCTACATCTGGTCTTTTGGTTAAAGTTAGCAAAGCATTTTTGTTAATCTTTGGAGTGATCAGAAGGTTTGAAAGATGTCTTAATCCTGCTCTGAGTGTGTTAAAGTAGACGTCTTTTTTCACTTTACAAAATCAAATGAGAGTGGTGTTATGAGGATTAGATTTTGACAATTCAACCCAAATGACTTTGTTATGGAAAAATATTCTGCATCCTTTCTCTAATCCAGAAAGTATATTCATAGAGAGGGCACTATAACTACACTAAAATATAGTTGCAAATATTAAAATTAAAGGTTACAAGAAAAAACACAGCTGTTAAAGGGCAGTGACTGAGTGAATTCATTTGAGTGTTACGTGTCTATGATGATGTGGATTATTCAAGATTTTTTCCAAACTCATTTCAAAGATTCTCACTTTAGCATTTCAAAGGTAGTGGATAATATTTGAAAAAAAAGTTTCACTTCTTTTAAATCAATAATAATAGGGCTTGAAAGCAAAATATGCAAAGGCTTATGAAATAATGTATACCAGGGAGTTCTGAATGTCAATTGTGTGCACAGATGTCTCAGTTGGGGCATAAAATATTGGCATGTTTCATAGCAGTTTTTCTTTCCTCAATAAGTTATTTGCACTTGTGCAATGACATGAACTCTTCATGTGACATAGACAAAAACTGAAAATCTCAAAAAGAAATGGACAAAGATTTGGATCTCCAAATTTAACTGACCCTGGAAGTGAGTTATTCAATAAATAAGACATTGCATATGTATATTTATTTTCTTTTATTTTAGATTCAAAACATATTAAGGCATATTTCACCTCAAAGAAGCATGTTCAAACTACTTTAAGTTTTTGAAGTTAAAAACATGTAATGCTCCATTCAGAGAGTCCAGATTTTAAAAAGAAAGTTCAGTTAGCTCTATCACTTTTCCAGATATGATGCTTCTCTTCCCGTTTCAATATATTGTCAGGCTTTTTGAATTCCTCCTATTATTCCTGTAGTGACACAATTGGATTCAGACATTGTAGAGACTTGATTAGAGAGTTAGATTTTCTACCTCTCTGTATAGTTCTTTCTCTTGAAACTGTTTCTCAAAGTATATGTCATGAAATACTAGTTTTGGGCTTTGCAACATACACTCAAAGGGATTCCATTTTCAAGTTAGTATAGAAGGTACTAGAGCCCATTTTTAGAGAAGTATAAAAGATATTGGTGTTTTGGAAGTTTTCTCTAGCAAACAAAGCCATTTAACTTATTTAGAAACTGGAATTTTCTAAGTTTATTTGGTGTTTTTCACATAACCCTAATTGATATCCTATGGTATAGTTAGCCAAATGCTGTTCTGTGTAATTTATCCTAAGAGTGTATTCTGGCTGACCTTTAAGGAATATGAATTTGGGCGGGGCGCAGTGGCTCTCGCCTGTAATCCCAGCACTTTGGGAGGCGGAGGCGGGCGCATCATGAGGTCAGGAGACTGAGACCATCCTGGCTAACACGGTGAAACCCCGTCTCTACTAAAAATACAAAAAATTAGCCGGGCGCGGTGGCGGGCGCCTGTAGTACCAGCTAGTCGGGAGGCTGAGGCAGGAGAATGGCGTAAACCTAGGAGGCGGAGCTTGCAGTGAGCCGAGATCGCGCCACCGCACTCCAGCCTGGGCGACTGAGGGAGACTCCGTCTCAAACAAACAAACAAAAAACCAGAATATGAATTTCTATAAAATGCAAACACTGATATATTTGTATTTGCAATGAAAAAATACTTTGTACATAATAATTTAAAAAACCAACATTTTACTGATTTGTTTTCAAGCTCAACACCACTCTTTCCAGAGATTACTTTTGTTTGCTTTGCCCGACTAAAGGGATACAGAGACTAAAGTTTGAGGAGCACTTCCTCACATGACATGGGATACTTTTCCGGTAATAATGATATCAAGAAACTAAAGTTTTAAAACAAGAGGCCAGAGTGGGGAAACACCTGACTTTTTGCTGTGTTCGAGGAAAGAATTTGGATCTGTATGCATTGATAGCTGTAGTTTAAAGACTACATTCAAGGATTAAGGCATAAAACGGGGTAAAGGAATACTGGTCTGCGTTCTAAGCGAATGTGGCTAAGGAGTCTTTGAGAGAACTTCAGAGGACAAAAGTAGGTGACATTTTCTGGACATTATATTCTACTTTTATTTGAAACCTCTGATTACCTTTTTAAACTATTTCCCCCTTTTAATCTATATGGCTTTTTACTTTAAAAATTTTTTTTTAGACGGAGTCTCGCTGTGTAGCTCAGGCTGGTCTCTAACCCCTAGGCTCAAGCGGTACTCCCACCTCAATCTCCCGAGTAGCTGGGACTATAGGCTGGCCACCTCACCCAGCTGATTTTTTTTTTTTATTTCTTTACTAGCTGTTCCTAATATCATGCATTGGTTATATGTTCATATCATTTTTATCTTATTTCATTATTTTCACTATTTCAACTTTTAGTCCTCTGGTTGTAATTATTTTGTTATCGACTAGTCCCCTATTATCCACAGGAGATACATTCCAAGACCCCCAGTGGCTGCCTGAAACTGTAGATAGAACCAAACTCTATATATACTATGCGCAGATTCATTTTTCTTTCTTTGCAATTTCGCAGAGAGAAGATTTATTCTTACCGTAGATCTTAGCCACCTCTGCATACAACTTTTTTCTTTCCTTATTAAGCCGAAAACGTTCACCTTTTCACTTAAAGGAAGCACTTTATAGCATATCTTTGACACATCCAAATCACCAGCATCACTATTCTTGTACTTTGTAGCCACTATTAAGTAAAATAAGGATTACTGAACACAAGCACTGAGATACCATGACAGGTGATCTGATAAACCAAGACGGCTACTAAGTTACTAACAGGCAGGTGGCAGAGACAACGTGGGTACTCTGAACAATGGGATTATTCGCATCCTGTGCCCTACTCAGAAGAACACACAATTTGGAAGTTATGAGTTGTTTATCCTTGGAATTTTCCATTTAATATTTTTGGACTAGGGTTGACCGTGGGTGACTGAAACTGGAAAGCAAAATCGCAGATAAGGAGGACACTTCTGTATATCATTAATATTTAATCTTTCTTAGTTGTTCATTCCATTTTATTTCTATATCTCATTTTATCATCTAGTTTTATTTTCCTTAGCCTCCACACTTTTCCTTTACATTGTTTGATAAATGCTTTCTAAAATTATTGTAGTTTGCATCATCTTTTTATTGATGAGTGCATCATATTTACTTCTTACTTCTTTCTGCTCTAGAAATGTATTAAATGCCAAGCAACTAATAATAACAGAGGAAACTGTGAGGATACGTGTCCACATCCTAAGTAATGAAAGCTATCAGATGGAATTTGTCTCTAGCTGACTCTGTATGGCCCTTCCATTTTTCCTTAAAAGACTCAAATTTCCACCCTATTCCTTGAATAGGAATCTATAAGGAATCTACAAACTGGATAATTACATTTACCCATAGAAAATCCATTTCAGCAGTGAAAAATAGTGCTATTTTTATGGTAAGGTGAAAATAAGTAAACATTCATTCATCCATTCAATAGATATTTATTCTTGTGGAGAAGTGAAATGAGAAGGTCTATGTTCAGGGTTCTCTCTACATAATAACAACTGCAACTTCAACAACAATTAACACTTAAAAGTTTTTTTCTGTATGATGAACACTATTAGAAGCATTTAGCATGTTCTAACTCATTTCACATTTTTTAAAAACTATGTGATAGATATTATTATAACTTGTGTACAGAAGTAAAAATTGAAGCAAAAAGAAATTAAATAAATTTCTCAGGATCATATAGCTATTTAACACCACAGGATTAATTTCAGCAAGTAAACTTGATGGTTTTAAGCCTTCCATTTAAATTAAGAAGGCATAATGTGTTCAAAACTAGACTTTTAAAATCTCTTAACAATCTGTTTCCAAGTATCTATTTGATTCACCTTGGTTCAAAACAGTATTAAAGAGGATCATCCACGTGTACAAATATTAGTCTTCATATGTTCATTACCCTCAATTTCTAAGTTTTATCCTGCCTTCCACAGCAATTATACTAGTTTATCAAGGCATCCAGAGATGACAATTTAGGAAAATAGAATATCTTTATCTACAACTGGAGCATCAGCTATATGAAATTCCCATCTTATCATCTACTCTATTGAATCAGGCTTCAAAATATGTCAGCCTTATCTACATCTTTTGGTCTTCTTCACGGGCTCGAAATGGAGCCATTCTAAGCCATTCATTCATGCTTTATTTATTCTAGAAATCATCTTGATTATAGTTGGCTACCAAAGATAGGAATGAGTGACCTAGAAAATTTCCCATACTGGTTATTCTTCTAGAGTTGTGGGATGGAAGATCAAAAGATGGTGAAGTCTCCAATCTAGTCCCATTTACAAGCCTCATATTCCTTGCACCTGAAGCTCTAACCCCTAATGAAGGACCTAATTTGTGTTCTTTTGATGAGGACTTCATGCTTTCCTAATCTCATCTTAGAGCCTTTTTATATGTTAGGATTGTTGCAAGGGTGTGAGGGACAGCTGCGAGCACATTATATAGGTTAAACTATACGACCTACACGTCGTGTTCACCAATTTCCATCTTTTCTCATGAGAACCAAGTCAAATTTAGGTTAAGATGGAATTACTCAATTAAGGTTTTTAGAATGGCAGTGACTGCATCTTTTACTGAATTACTCATATAAACAAGAAACCAAATTCTAATTAAATATGTCGTAACTATTTGAACATCAGAGTAGTAGAGGAGCAAAGAATTGGTGTACTGTTTACTGTGCTTGCAGTGTGCTTCCCTGCCATTCTTTCTTCACCTGGATAATTTATGCATATTAATTTCATGTATCAACTCTTCCAGGAAGCCTACCTTATACCCCTAAGTTGAGCTAATTATTCCTATCCAGCATTCCCAAAGGAACATGTACTTATTTCTGATGGTGTCCTCTGTTTTTATTTTTTTAACTATTACAAGAAATAGTCATGTAAATTACAGAGTAATTTTACATATTACTCTGTATCTTTTATATAAAATTTCAGTGAGAAATTGTGTGTGTAATTCAATGCCATAAAGAGCTTTTGTTTCTTCTGAAAGACTCATGTGATCCTTCCTGATAATGAGAATGATATAACTGATGGTGTGTTTAATTTTATATATGGCTGCCAGAAAGCTCAGGGCCAAATCTTAAGATTCTATTAACATTGGCATATTGGTCTAACATTTTCTCTGGGTCTTTTATTCTTTTAATTTCATGTAGCTTTTGTTATGAGCCACCTTAAAACCTTTGTGGAAGAGTGCTTCAATAAATATTTACCAAAATACAATGTAGATGAAGAAGGTAACTATCCAGTAAATTCTTTTATTCTAGAACAAACATGAGTTATTAATCAAAAATCTTCAATTAATTTATCTTGTTTAGTTTGGGCTTTTTGTTTTTGAAGTGAATTGCATTAGTTTAGACTTGTTTGGATACTCCTAATGAATCTGCGTTCAGTAAAGAATTGACTGATTACATCTTAAGCTATGTTTCAAGGATTTAATTAAACAGATTGGGCCATGTACAACTCCGAAGAGCAACACTTCACAATCAACCCCTTCTCTCTTTTTTTCCCTCAACTTTCCTATTCAAGTTTACCTTATGTAAATGTTGCTGGCCTAGGAACATATGTGAAGTCTACATATTATGAAACTGTAGCCCTAAAATGTGAGAGATAAAAAAGAAGCATTTTGTTGATATTTCTTCTCTGCCATCAAATTACTGCTAAGCATGTCACTCTTTTCTGAGATTTCCCCTAACTTCACTTCTTATTTTAAAAAATCGGTATTTCATTTGCCTTAAGACCTTTGGAGTATAGGAATAGCATCTAAGAACATAGCACTGTGATTCTAGAGTTCAAGCTTTGAAATTTAAACACAGAGATCAAAGATCTCTATTCGGGTAATACAAAAAAAAAAGTTGCTGGTTTTTCATCTTTGCATATAACCACACAGATGCTATACTTTGAACTAGTAGGGTATTCTAAATCACAAATAATATGAAAGCATTCCAAAGAAATGAATATATATTTTAGAACTAAACCTAGTCACGTATTTTACCAAGAGAACATATTCTTAAGAAAGTCACTCACTCACCCAAAACAGTCTCCATGAATACTATTTTCCCTTGTGATTAGATGGTGTTCTTATGAGCATTGCCAAATCAGATCAAGAATTTTCTTGAGGCCAGTGTTGCTCACGTCTGTAATCCCAGCATTTTGGGAGGCTGAGGCAGTAAGCTTGCTTGAATTGAGCCCAGGAGTTCAAGACCAGTCTGGGTGAAGTAGTGAAACCTCATCTCTACAAAAAATTAAAAAGAATTTAGCCAGGCATGGTGGTGCATGCCTGTGGTCCCAGCTACTCGAGAGGCTGAGGTGGGAGGATTACTTGGGCTAGGAGGTTGAGGCTGCAGTGAGCCATGATCACACCATTGCACTCCAGCCTGGGTGACAGAGTGAGACCCTGTCTCAAAAAAAAAAGTTTTTTTTCCTAAGGAGGCACCTATGAAACATATTCATGCATTCATTCAAATATATATTTATTAAATGTCTACTTTGTGCCAAGCCCTCTTATAGATGCTTGAGATGTATCAGTGGACAAAGTCAACCAAGATTGCCTTATGGAATTTATATACTAGCTAAAAGCCACAGATAATAAACAACAGATACAATAAATATGGGTATTATATGACAAGAAGCAGTTGATAAGTGATACAAGAAAGAAACAATTAGAGAAGGATAAAGGAAATGAGTCCAGGGATGTATATAAATTTTAAAATAGGATATTCAAGTTAGGCCTGAAGAAGGATACATTTGAGCAAAGATTTAAAGGAGGTGCGACAGCATTAATATTAGGATGGAAAAGTTGTTAGCAAAGATATGTCAAATTCAGCTGGCTATGGCAAGGGAGAAAGAAGCAAAAAAAGTTTCAAGTCATTTTGAAGATGACTCAATTTTATCTTCAAGTCTGAATATTTCAAAGAGATTGTAACCCTAAGTGAAAATGTGGGTTTTTAGATTAGTTTTCAGCTCAAAACACAAACTTCAATTAAGGTCAAGGAGAGGTGGTTATCTCTTCTACACCCTTTTGTTGTCATAGGTTGGAGTAGAAATGCAGTAGATAACCTTGAAAGTAAAAGCAACTTGATGTTTATATTTATATATATATTTATCTTATATACAACATGTTTCTATATTATATATATATATATACACACACTTTTTTTTTTTTTTTTTTTTTTGAGACGGAGTCTCGCTCTGCAGCCGAAGCTGGAGAGCAGTGGCTGGATCGCAGCTCACTGCAAGCTCCGCCTCCTGGATTTACACCATTCTCCTGCCTTGGCCTCCCGAGTAGCTGGGACTATAGGTGCCCGCCACCTCACCCAGCTAGTTTTTTGTATTTTTTAGTAGAGACGGGGTTTCACCATGTTACCCAGGATGGTCTTGATCTCCTGACCTCATGATCCACCCGTCTTGGCCTCCCAAAGTGCTGGGATTACAGGCTTGAGCCACCGTGCCCGGCCCTATATTATATATTATATATATGTTTATTTATATTTATATATACCACATAAGTGTGATGTACATTAGATACCCAACATTAGACACTGAAAATAGGTACCAAAGCTCAACAGTTCATTCAACACTTTCCAGGTGATTCAATAGCAATACATCAAGATGTAATATCTTGCAGGACAAATTCATCCTTCCCAAACTGCCAGAAATTCTTTATCTACTTACCAATGCTTGGAGCAATATATCAAGCAGTCATGAAAATACCATGAAGGTGAAAGTAATTTTAATGAATCAAAGAAGGAAGGCAACATGTCCATAGCTGTGTAGTTTAGGAGCCATGATCAAACAGAGACAAATTAATTTACACAATGCAAAAGTGACAGTTGCTAGATTAAATCACAATCATAGAGATCATTGTCTGAAATGATTAGATTAATATTCTCAAACACAAAGACAGTTTTTCTCTAAAAATTGTTTCAGATAGCTCAGTCTGTTGATATTTTTTAACATATTTCCAAGGTCACTAGAAAAAACTAGAGGCAGTTGGGTCTTCAATTATCACCAAAATTTTAGCAATGCTCAGTCCTCTGCTTTGCTTTGGTCTGACCTATGCTATATGTCTTTTTTTTTTTTTTTTAATGAATTTCGTATAGAACTTGTATCCGCAGAGCATGTATAACTTGCCAGGCACTATACTAGATGCCTTTATACGTATCATCTCACTTATTTCTCATATTCCTATATGTATGTATGTATAGTTATATGCACATAACATAGGAATATGGGATGGGAAAGAAAGAATGTTAGCTGCATTTTACAGAAACGTGCTTGGGAAGTATTAGAGCCAGAATTCTACTCAGGGTTTCTAGTTCTGCTAAGCCATCTACTACTCAACAGAGACCACTGTAATAACTTCTATTTGCATAGCATTTTACTGTTTGTAAAGTACATTCATATTTTATTTGATTATATCATAACCTTAAAATAGTTCTAATTATCTTGATTTTCTTCACAATTCTCAGTCTGTGGTATTATTATAACTCTGCAAACTCTGCAAAGAAGGCTATAGCCACATGCCTATCTGTGTGTGTTTTTGAACTTTCATATACCACACTTATAAGACAAACTCATTACATCTGCCTCTCTCTCATGAGGAAGAAAGAGGCTGCATTTTCAGTAAATGCAATAATACAAAGTATGGCAAATTACTTAACTTCTCTAAGAATGTATCTTCAACTACAAAATAAGAATAATAATATATACCTACTTCTGTACCTCACAGAATTGTTGTGAAGATAAAGTGGGATAATACAATGTTTATAAAAGAGCTTGAAACTTGCTTATAATAATGCCTTTACCTAATGATTGTTATTAAAGATAATTTATAGATATCTTTATAATACATTTGCTTCTTGACTTTCATTTTTAGTTGCATTGCTTTACTACATAAATAAATATGTGCTTGATAGTAAAAGTTTATATGTACCAAAATATATAAAGTAGAATGCTAAAATTCCATTTTATACTCACCTTCTTCAATTAAACTAATTTTCCTTTCTAAGAGGTAAACATGATTATTAGTTTGATACTTCTTCTTGAGGATCTTTTAATATGTATTTATATACATGGGTTTAAGGCATGCAATGTTTTCTAAATGTATATTAATCAAATATTTTATTGAACAACTTTTTTTTGTTTTTGTGAACAACATGTCTTGGAGATCTTGAATAGCTGTGCAGTCGATTATTTTAAAATGGACAGTTAAGCTATTTCCTTCGTGTTTGTGTGTGTATGTCTATAATAAACACCCATCTTTTTTTTTTTTTTTTTTTGAGATGGGGTCTCACTCTGTCGCCCAGGCTGGAATGCAGTGGCACAATCCTGACTCACTGCAACCTCCACCCCCAGGGTTCAAGTGATTCCCCTGCCTCAGCCTCCCAAGTAGTTGAGATTACAGGCATGTGCCACCACGCCTGGCTAATTTTTGTATTTTTAGTAGAGACAAAGTTTTGCCATGTTGGCCAAGCTGTTCTTGAACTCCTGACCTCAAGTGATACACCCGCCTTGGCCTCCCAAGTGCAAGGATACAGGTGTGAGCCACTACGCCCAGCCAAACACCATGCACAAGTTAGAATATTTTACCAAGCTAGAATCCTGTGAGTGCAATGTTGGGATCAAAAAGCATATTAGAAATTTGTATAGATACTGCCTGTGCCAAGTTAGACATCCTCCAACAGTGTATGAGTGCCTTTTTTTGAACACTTGCAAACACTACTTAATGTCAGTAAGTCCGTTTTCTCTGTCTTGTGAGTAAAAATTGTGTCATTTCGATTTTAATTATCTTCATTATTAGCAGCAAGGTGTACTGTATTTTAATTTGCATACTATTGGATAATTGCATTTTTTCCATGAAATATCTCTTTATGTCCTCTGCTGAGATGTTGCTTTTCCTGTGATTTGTAGATACTCTTTATGTAATATGGTCATTTTTCGCTTGTTATTTTATATGTAATAAATATTTTCTTCCTGTCTGCTGCCTTTCTTTTATTTTTGTTTATGTTATCCCTTACCAGAAACAAGTTTCACATATTAATATAGTCAAATCTGTTAGTCTTTTCCTTTTTGGTTTCTAGTTTTCTGACTTGTTTAAGGTATTCTTATCCAAAAATTATAAAAATAGTCTTTTGCATTTTATACTTCTACTTTTCTATTCATTGTAGTAAATACAGTTAGATATGTATCTCAAACTATGTATAAAAAGATAGTTTTGATTGATTTTAAAAATATATATCTATCTGTGCCGGGCACGTTGGCATATGCCTGTAATCCCAACACTTTGGGAGGCCGAAGCAGGGCAATTTCTTGAGCCCATAAGTTTCAGAGCAGCCTGGAGTGAAACCCCATCTCTACTAAAAATACAAAAATTAGCCAGGCCTGCTGGCGCATGCCTATAGTCCCAGCTACTCGAGAGGCTGAAGTGGGAGGATTGCTTGAGCTCAGGAGGCGGGGGTTGCAATGAGCAGACTTCGTGCCACTGCACTCCAGCCAGGATGACAGGGCAAGACTGTTATCTCAGGAAAGAAAAATTAAAAATCTATCCTCCGTCTTTTTAATATTGAGTGCAACAGATAGCCAATACCATTTTTTGATAAGTTCATTCTTTCCCCACTGGTTTAAAGTGATTTAAGCCATACAATTGATCCCCATGTATACATAAAACTTTTCTTGGACGACTCTCTATTCTGTTCATTTTTCTTTCTAACATTTCCTCATCTAGCTCTAATAAATGTGAGTATATATATTCTGTAATTGTAATAATGGGGTACCTGCTATTTATATTCTTTCACTTAAAACACTGTAAACATTTCTCCATGATTCTATACAGTTTTTGCAATTATTATTTGAATGGCTATAATTCATTATTTAAATGTACCTTATTTCTCTCCCATTATTGGGCATTTCTATTGTTTGTTTCTAACAATAATGCTGCAATTAACATCTCATTGCCTCTCACTCTCTCTCTCTCATCTCTCTCTCATTTTTGGGGGTAAATATTTAGTAAAATAGTAACTGGATAAATTGGTATGAATTTCTTTATGAATTTTGCTATGTTTTGCCTTATTACTAAGAGGATTGCTGTAGTTTACAGTGTTTTCAGTAATCTCTGAATGTACTTATTTCATTGTGTTCTTGTAAGCATTGAGATTTTTTTATATTTAATAATTTAGTAGAATAGTATCTCAAGACTCCCTCATAATTCTATATGGAGCTAGTCACCTGTCCCATTGTTCTGAATGCATTTTATTCATCTATATCACAGGCATATAATTATTGTTCATTAAATAGTAAAAAATCTTAATCTATATTATGAGTTTGAAAATTGTATGTAATCTTTGATATTCATGCCTCTTTTTGTCAAATCATCATAATAGACAACACTTTGTGAACTATGGGATAATTGTTCACAATAAAGTCCAATTTTAGACGTTTACTTTTCTGGTTATCTATGGCTATGTAACAAAATCACCCTAAAATTTAGTTGTGTAAAACAACTATTTATTGTGTTCACATATTCTTTTTTTTTTTTTTTTTTGAGGCGGAGTCTCGCTCTTCGCCCAGGCTGGAGTACTGTGGCCGGATCTCAGCTCACTGCAAGCTCCGCCTGCCAGGATCACGTCATTCTCCTGCTTCAGCCTCCCGAGTAGCTGGGACTACAGGTGCCCGCCACCTCGCCCGGCTAGTTTTTTGTATTTTTTAGTAGAGACGGGGTTTCACTGTGTTAGCCAGGATGGTCTCGATCTCCTGACCTCGTGATCCGCCCGTCTCGGCCTCCCAAAGTGCTGGGATTACAGGCTTGAGCCACCGCGCCCGGCCTCTTTTTTTTTTCTTTTGAGACAGAGTCTTGCTCTGTCACCTAGGCTGAAGTGCAGTGGTACAGTTGTGGCTCACTGAGTCATCAATCTCTCAGGCTCAAACAATCCTCCCAACTCAGCCTCCCAAGTAGTTGGGGACCACCTGTACACACCACCACACTTGGTTAATTATTTTTATTTTTATTTTTGTAGAGACAAAGTCTCCCTGTGTTGTCCAGACTGATCTCAAACTTCTGAGCTCCAGAGATCCTCCCATCTCAGCCTTTCAAAGTGCTGAGATTACAGGCATGAGCTGCCATACCCACCAAGCCACTCACATATTCTTAACAAGACACAGATGGCATATTTTTTTCAGCTATAGTACATCTGGGGCCTCAGTTGGATAATTTAAGGGTAAGGGTGACTTCATGACTGAGAACTGGACACATGTGAATGCTTGCTCACTCACATGTCTGGTAGTTGAAACTGGATATTGGCTAGGACTTTAGCTGGTTGATGTTGGCTGTTAGCTGGAACGTCTACATATGACTTCTCCAAGTGACCTGATATTCTTCATGACATGGTGATTGTGTTCCAAGAGTGACTATTGTTCTATCTAGATAGAAAGAGAGAGTGAGAGAAAGAGAGAGTGAGAGAAAGAGAGAGAGAGAGAGAGAGAGAGAGAGAGAGATAATGACAGAAAGAGAGAGAGAGAGAGACTGATGAACACCATGTCTTTTATAACCTAGCCTCAGAAGACACAAAATGTCACTTCTTTAGAGTCATGGGCTAACCTAGATTCAAGGAGAGAGAACATCAATCCCATCTCTTGATGGAGATTTATCAACATCACATTGTAAGAAGAAGTGGGATGAATTATATTTGTGTGGTGACTTTTTGAAAATATAATCTGCCATATTTACCACTGTAATCCAAATTTTTGTGATTCTTTTTTAAATTTTATTTTATTTGTATAAATGTATAGGGTATCAGTGTAATTTTGTTACATGAATGTATTACTTAGTGGTGAAGTCAGGGCTTTTAGTGTATCCATGACTGGAATAATAATGTACATTGTACTTGATATGGTTTCGCTGTGTCCCCGCCCAAGTCTCATCATGTAACTCCCATAATTCCCACGTGTTGTGAGAGGGACTGGTGGGCGATGATTGAATCATGATGGTAGGTCTTTGCCATGCTGTTCTCGTGATTGCAAATGGGTCTCACAAGCTCTGATGGTTTTAAAACACAGGAGCTTCTCTGCACAAGTTTTTTTTTTTTTTTTTTTTCCCTGCTGCCATCCACATAAGATGTGACTTGCCCCTTTGCCTTCTGCCATTATCGTGAGGCCTCCCCAGCCATGTGGAACTGTAAGTCCAATTAAACCTCTTTCTTTTGTACATTACCCAGCCTCAGGTATGTCTATATCAGCAGCATGAATATGGACTAATATAGTAAATTGGTACCAGTAGAGTGGGCCATTGCTGAAAAGATACCCGAAAATGTGGAAGTGACTTTGGAATTGGGTAACAGGCAGAGATTGGAACAGTTTGGAGGACTCAGAAGAAGACAGGAAAATGTGGGAAAGTTTGGATCTTCCTAGAGACTTGTTGAATGGCTTTAATGGAAATGCTATAGTGATGTGAACAATAAGGTCTAGGCTGAAGTGGTCTGGGATGGAGATAAGGAAATTGTTGGGAAGTGGAGCAAATGTAACTTTTGTTATGTTTTAGCAAAGAGATTGGTGGCATTTTGCCTCTCCCCTAGAGATTTGTGAAACTTTGAACTTCAGAGAGATGACTTAAGGTATCTGGTGGGAGAAATTTCTAAGCAGCAAAGCATTCAAGAGGTGACTTGGGTGCTGTTAAAGGTATTCCATTTTATTAGAAAAGTAGAGCATAAAAACTCAGAAAATTTGTAGCTTGACAATGTGATAGAAAGGAAAATCCCATTTTCTGAGGAGAAATTCAAGCTGGCTACAGAAATTTGCATAAATAACAAAAGTAAAAAGGAGCTGAATATTAATCACCCACATGATGGTGAAAATGTCTACAGGGTATGTCAGAGGTCTTCACGGCAACCCCTTTCATCATAAGCTCAGAGACCTTGGAGAAAAAAGTCGTTCTGTGGATGGGCCCAGGGTCCCCATGCTGTGTGCCGCCTAGGGACTTGGTGACCTGTGTCCCAACTGCTCTAGCTGTGGCTGAAAGGGGCCAACATAGAGCTTGGGCTGTGGCTTCTGAGGGTGCAAGCCTCAAGCCTTGGCAGCTTTCATGTGGTATTGAGCCTGTGAGTGCACAGAAGTCAAGAAATGGAGTTTGGGAGCCTCCACCTAGATTTCAGAAGATGTATGGAAATGCCTATTTGCCCAGGCAGAAGTTTGCTGCAGAGGTGGAGCCCTCATGGAGAACCTCTGCTAGGGTGATGTGGAAGGGAAATGTGGGCTCAGAGCCCCCACACGCAGTCCCTATGGGAGCACTGCCTAGAGGAGCTGTGAGAAGAGGGGCCACCTTTCTCCAGGCCCCAGAATGGTAGATCCAGTGATAGCTTGCACTGTGAATCTGGAAAAGCCACAGACACTCCATGCCAGCCTGTGAAGGCAGCCAGGAGGGAGGCTCTACCCTGCAAAGCCACAGGGTTGGAGCTGCCCAAGACCTTGGGAACCCACCTCTTGCATCAGCATGACCTGAGTGTGAGACATGAATCACAGGAGATCATTTTGGAGCTTTAAAATTTGACTGTTCCACTGGATTTCAGATTTGCATGGGGCTTGTAGCCCCTTTGTTTTGGGCAATTTCTCCCATTTGGAATGGCTGTATTTACCCAATACCTGCACCCCCATTGTACCTAGGAAGTGAGTAACTTGCTTTTGATTTTACAGGCTCATAGGCAGAAGAGACTTGCCTTGTCCCAGATGAGATGTTGGACTGTGGACTTTTGAATTATGCTGAAATGAGCTGAGACTTTGGGGGATTGCTGGGAAGCCATGACTGGTTTTAAAATGTGATTACAGGACATTTGGGAGGGGCCAAGGGCAGAATGATATGGTTTGGCTCTGGGTCCCCACACAAATCTCATATTGTAGCTCCCGTAATTCCCACATGTTGTGGGAGGTACCTGGTGGGAGATGATTGAATCATGGGGGCGGGTCTTTCCCATGCTATTCTCATGATAGTGAATGGGTCTCATGAGATCTGATGGTTTTAAAATGGGAGTTTTTCTGCACAAGCCCTTTTATTTTGCCTGCAGCCATCCAAATAAGATGTGACTTACTTCTTCTTTCCTTCCACCATGATTGTGAGGCCTCCCCAGCCATGTGGAACTGTAAGTCCAATTAAATCTCTTTCTTTTGTAAATTGCCCAGTCTCAGGTATGTCTTTATCAGCAGTGTGAAAACGGACCAATACAGTACTCATTAGTAATCTCTCATTTTCCACCCTGCTCCCACCCTCTCACCCTTCTGAGTTGTCATTGTCTACCATTCTACACTCTATGTCCATGTGTACACATTATTCAGCTCCCACTTATAAGAAAGAACATGCAATTATTTTTTGGCTGATTTTGTAAAATATATGTACAGATTCACTGGTCCTTGAAACATACAAGTTCGCACTCTACATTTTTACTACAGTTCTGTTTAACCATTTATGGTGTTATTTGAGCTATTCTATCATCTTTTACTTTGTACTCAAAATAATATTAAACAACATTCAGATGATACTTTAGTTTCTGCTCTGTGCTAATGTGATCTATTTTGTTTTTCACTTTGCTTGTAAGGAGACGTGATCAGAATTTCAGTTCTATACCTATTTATGGTAAGTGTCAGTCTGTTTGGTCAAATGTTCAAGTGAATAGAAGAAATCATTCTAGGGAACCGGTGACAAAGAAATGTGAGGAAGAGGTTGTAGATGGACATCTTGGAATGGACCCAGAGTGTGAGAAATTTGTGTTGTATGTGAATGCATACTTAGTTACCCATGAGAGAAGAGGCTGTCAATAATCTGGTGACAATATGTCCAATTTTTGGATGATAGTGGGTCTCTTTTCTCAGCCACCTCAGTACTTGCTCAATGAGTCTATAAACAACGGGGCCATGGTGGCAAGAATTGAGCTACAGATAGATAGAAAAATATGTCCTTTCTTTCATCAAAGCTGAATCTGACTGTCTCCATCACTAAATGCCTAATTTGCCAGTGACAAAAGCTGATGCTGAGTTTTCAATACGGTGGCATGCCTGGGAGGGAGCATCCAGTCACCTAGCAGTAGATTGATTATGTTAGTCTCTGCCATTATGAAGTGGGCAATGATTTGTCCTCAGAGGAATAGACACTTATTCTGGATAAACACTTATCCAGACACTTATTCGACACTTATTCTTCTCTGCCTGTCATGCTTTGCCTCGCACTAACTTCTTTAGAATTACTAAATGTCTATTCACTGCCCTGGCATCCCACCTAACACTGAATCTGAACAAGGAACTCATTTTACAGTCAAAATGAGACAATGCAAAATGTCAATTGGATTCACTGGTTTTACCATGTACCCTATTGCCCAGAAGAAACTGATATTACAGGAATCATTAATGGTATAATCAAGACTGAGTTATGACACTGGTCAGGGGACAATATCTTATAAAATTAATGTTCTTCCCTATAGAAGACACCACATCCCTTGAGACAGCTTCCAATAAATGATACTCCTTCTCCTATAGACATATGTGGATCTATAACTCAAGGAAGGTGTGGAAGTGAGAGTGGGTTCACTTACTATTGTACTGAATGACCTATTTGCAAAATGTTTTTTTTTTCTTATTTGCTGGATTAGAGGTTTAATACCCAAGGAATGGAAAATTTCATTAAGGGAAAAACAATAATCTCACAAAAGCAGAAGTTAATACTTACATCAGTTCATTTTGAGATCCCCGTATTGCTTAATTAATATGTAAAAAAGAAGTTACTGAATCAGTAAGTGATTGATCCTGATTATCAAAGGAATATGGGGTGCTGCTACACAATGAAGACAGGGAAAAACATATTTGAAATCTAGGGGACCTCCCAGAAGTGCTTCTTTGAACCGTGTATTAGTCCTTTCTTATTCTGCTATAAAGAAATACCTGACAGTAGGCAATTTATAAAGAAAAAAGGTTTAATGGACTCACAGTTCCACCTGGATGAGTAGGCCTCAGGACAATTATAATCATGGCAGAAGACAAAGCAGAAGAAGACACCTTCTTCACAGGGTGGCAGGAAGAAGTGAGTGCAAGCAGGGAAAATGAAAGACAATTATAAAACCATCAGCTCTTGTGAGAACCTACTCACCATAACGAGAACAGCATGGGGGAAACTGCCCCCATGATCTAGTGACTTTCCACTGGGTTCCTTTCATGACATGTGGGGATTGTGGGGATTACAGTTCAAGATGAGATTTGTGTGGGGACAAAGCCAACTCATATCATTCTACCCCTGGCCCCTCCCAAATCTCATGTCTTCACATTTCAAAACACAATCATGCCTTCCCAACAGTCCTCCAAAGTGTTAACTCATTTCAGCACTAACCCAAAAATCCAAGTCCAAAGTCTCATCTGAGACAATGCAAATCCCTTTTGTCTAGGAGCCTGTAAAATCAAAAGCAAGTTAGTTACTTCCAAGACACAATGGGGATACAAGCATTGGGTAAATGCACCCATTCCAAAAGAGAGAAATTGACCAAAACAGAATGGCTACAGGCCCTGTGCATGTCCAAAATCCAACATGTCAGTCATTATATCTTAAAGCTCCTAAATAATTTCCTTTGACACCACATGTCACTTCCAGGTCATGCTGATGCCAGGAGTGGGCTCCCATGGTCTTCAGCAGCTTTGCCCATGTGGCTTTGCAGGATACAGACCCCCTCCCAGCTGCTTTCACAGACTGGTATTGAGTGTCTGTCACTTTTCCAGGTTAATGGTGCAAACTGTCAGTGGATCTACCATTCTGGTGTCTATAGGTCCTCTTTTCATAGTTTCAATAGGCAGTAACCCAGTGGGGACTGTGTGTGGGGGCTGTGAGCCCACATTTCCCTTCCACATTGCCCTAGCAGAGGTTCTCCATGAGAGCTCTACCTCTGCAGCAAACTTCTGCATGGACATCCAGATGTTTCCATGCATCTTCTGAAATCTAGGCAGAGGTTCACAAACCTCAATTATTGACTTCTGTGCATCCACAGGACCAACACCATGTGGAAGCCACTAAGGCTTGGAGCTTGCACCCTCAGCAGCAATGGCCTGAGCTGTACATTGACCCCTTTTAGTCACAGCTAGGACACAGGGCACCAAGTCCTGAGAATGCACAAAGAAGCAAGGCCCTGGGCCTAGCCCATGAAATCATTTTTTCCTCCTAGGCCTCTGGGTCTGTGATAAAAGGGGCTCCCTTGAAGACACCTGACATACCCTGGAGACATTTTCACTATTGTCTTGGCAATTAACATTTGGATCCTCATTACTCATGCAAATTTCTGTTGCCAGCTTGAACTTCTCCTCAGAAAATGGCTTTTTCTTTTCTATCACATCATCAGGCTGCAAATTTTTAAAACTTTGATGCCCTGCTTCCCTTTTAAACATAAGTTCCAATTCCAAACCATCTCTTTGTGAATGCATAAAACTGAATGCTTTGAAGAGCACCCAAGTCACATCTTGAATGCTTTGCTGCTTAGAAATTTCTTCTGTGAGATATCCTAAATCATCTCTCTGAAGTTAAAGTTTCCCAGAGCTATATGGCAGGGTCAAAATTCTGCCAGTTACTTTGCTAAAGCATAGCAAAAGACACCTTTATTCCTGTTCCCAACAAGTTTCTTATCTCAATCTGTGACCACCTCACCCTGGACTTTATTGTTCATATCACTATCAGCATTCAAAAAGCCATTGATTTGTCAAACAATTTGTTGAACAAAGCCATTCAACAAGTCTCTAGGAAGTTTTGAGCGTTCCCACATCTTCCTGTCTTCTGAGCCCTCCAAACTGTTCAAACCTCTGCCTGTTACCCAATTCCAAAGTCGTTTCCACGTTGTAGGGTATCATTATAGCAGTGCACCACTTTCTGTGATATCAATTTACTGTATTCGTCCATTCACTCACTGCTATGAAGAAATACCTGAGATTGGGCAATTTATAGAGAAAAGAGGTTTAATTAACTCACAGTTCTGCATGGGTGGGAAGGCCTCAGAAAACTTACAACCATGGCAGAAAGTGAAGCAGAAGCAGGGACCTTCTTTGCAGGGCAGCAGGAAGAAGTCAATACAAGCAGGGGAAATGCCAGACACTTATAAAACCATCAGATCTCATGAGGACACATTCACTATCATAAGAACATCATGGGAGAAACTGTCACCATGATCCGATTGCTTCCCACCAGGTCCCTCCACTGACATGTGGGGATTATGGGGATTACAATTCAATATGAGATTTGAGTGGGGCCACAGCCAGAACATATAAAACTGCTATCCAATGACAAAACACAATGAAACGTTACAGCCACACTATACAGGCAGGAATTCTGTATGTTCATATCTTTCAACAACCAAGATTTAGATTATCTAAGAAGGCAAAGAACAGCAACTAGCTGAGGTAATAAAGGAGGCTAAAGGGGATAGGATAGGAGTTTGGGAAGAAAGAATTATAAGTAGCAATCAATGTCTTGGTGATAAACTGCAGAAATAAGGCCTATAAAAGCTGCCCATATTTTCTTCTTTGTACTGTTATGTCTATGTTTTTCTCATTCATTCATCTCTCTTCTCTCTATTGTTTTACATAGTATGACTGATTGATTTTATTATTCAATCATATTAATATTATTTTTCAATGCCATAATATCTTTGGGTTGGTTACAGTATATTACATCAGAGTTGTGATTTAACTAGAAAAGGAGTAATCGTTCAGAGATAGCTACAGACACTGATGAGATTTGGGGTTTCTCCTTTTATAGAAGCGCATTTTTATCTCTATAATGAATAGTTTCATTGTGACTGGAAGTATATGTTGTTGCAATTATTATTTAGAAGTTTAAGTAGCAGTAGAATGGTGTTTATGAAAGTGAAATAGCCAGGCTGGGTGCAGTGGCTCGTGCCTGTAATCCCAGCACTTTGGGAGGCTGAGGTGGGCGGATCATGAGGTCAAGAAATGGAGACCATCCTGGCCAGCATGGTGAAACCCTATCTCTACTAAAAATACAAAAATTAGTTGGGTGTGGTGGTGCATGCCTGTAGTTCCAGCTACTTGGAAGGCTGACGCAGGAGGATCGCTTGAACCTGGGAGGTGGAGGTTTCAGTGAGCCAAGATTGCGCCACTGCGCTCCAGCCTGGCAACAGAGCAAGACTCTGTCAAAAAAGAAAGAAAGAAAGAAAGAAAGAGAAAAGAAAAGGAAATAGCCAAAGAGATGAATTGTAGTGGATATAGTGGATGGCACTCAGCATTTTACACACTATTTGTAGTGGGCTTCCTAAAACTGCTGAGGTGGGAAAGCTACAAAATACATTTTTCAGACTTTCTTAGATATAAAATTATGAATGTCACATCAGTTCTATTAATTAGATGCATTCACAAAATACTTGGAAAATAGTAATGAGACAGAGATAATCTATTTACTGTTTTGGCTGCTTGCTAGCCTTGAAGTTCTGTGTTTCTTGATCATTAGATTATAGTTTGTTTATAGTAATTGCATCGGTTCTAATGGCAACATTCTTAAATCTCCACTTTCCTCATTTTAGCACAGTCTGCTAAAGCCTGTTCCTTTGGAAAGCCTGTTTAACTATGTCATTCTGAGAATCATTTATGAAGGTGCTACCTGGAATCCACTACTTCATCCTTTTCATGATTTTATAGGCATCTAATTCCATCTAAAATGCTTTTCTGTTTAAAATAGCTAACAGAGTACAAAGGGCAGAAAAGAGAACACCAGACTTTTCATGCATGGAACTACTGTAATAGAAACCTTTGGCTGTTGCATATATATATATAACTGACAGTAAACATAGACCAGATGCCTAAGTTTTGAGGAAATTATATTGGCAAAGAAGTCCCAAGTCTGTTCTATTATACAAAAGTCTATGATTATTTGACTGCAAAAGCAACCTGAAGGCCTATAAACTTGCATCGAGAAGATAGCTGCAAAAGATGTGATGAACTCCCTGCCTCCACATAAAATAAATTCTCTTCAATGCCTATCTCAAATGTGTCATGGAGCAAAATAGGCAAGGAGAACATGCTCCAAACAGGCTAGGGAGAATAATGAACAAAGGTATTCCTCCCAGAGAAAAGAAATATGGAATGCCAAATGAGCTAAACAAAACATTTATTGTTAAAACAGGGAGTTTTTATTATTCCTATCCAGCAGTAGCTTATAATTTCCAGAAATCACCAACTGTTTCCCATTCTTTCCTTTTTTGAATATGAGTTTTTATTGTACTTATCCTGTTCCTGATCCACCATCATGTAATAGGTATATGCGAGTGAGGAGGTGTATCCAATTTGTTTATAGTTGTATAGAATGCCAGAGCACAAGAAGCCATATCTGGAAATGATGCAGAGAACTGCATATCTCCCAGAAATACTGGGCTTTGAGTTTAAAGAATTACTAAGGAGATTTATAGTTTTGCCCTTGAGAAGGAAGAAACATGTTCTGTGTATTATAAAGAGTGGGCACACAGATTTTTGGTTACCAAAAGGAAGGACAACTATTAGCTGTCTCCCAAAATCCATTTCCTGCTTCTTACACAGTAACAAAATTTTTAGTTAGACAAATGGGCACTGAGATAGGTTGAAGTCTAAGATTACCCACAAGACTTGACACTGCTGTATATACCCTGTATATTCTCTCCCCTTGAGTGTGGCAGGACTTGTGAATGTGATGAGATTTTACTCCTGTGATTAGATTATGTTACATGGCAAAGGTGCAGAGATTTGGTAACAACTTGAATAAGTTTGGAAATAAATTCTTCCAATCAAGCCTCCAGATGAGAACACAGCCTGTCCAACACCTTGATTTCAGCCTGGTGAGATCCTGAGCAGAGGATCCAGTAAAATCTTACCAAGACTCCTGATCCATAGCAATTATGAGATAATAAATGTGTGTCATGTTAGGCTGCTAAGGTTGTGATAATTTGTTATATAACTATAGGAAACAAACACAGAAACTGACCTAAACATTGTATTTTCAAGCTTCTCTTGCAGTAGGTATGGCCTATGACAAAGTTGATCAATCGGAGAGGAACTGATAATAGGTGGGCAAAGTCTGGATCATTGTTACAGAGGGAATAGATGGCCATGCTTTTAATTCTCTCTTTTTTTTTTTTTCTTTTTGAGATGGAGTCTCACTCTGTCACCCAGGCTGGAGTGCAGCGGCAAGATCTTGGCTCACTGCAAGCTTCCTCCTAGGTTCATGCCATTCTCCTGCCTCAGCCTCCTGAATAGCTGGGACTACAGGCACCTGCCACCATGCCTGGCTAATTTTTTGTATTTTTAATAGGGACAGGGTTTCACCATGTTAGCCAGGATGATCTCAATCTCCTGACCTCGTGATCCACCTGTCTTGGCCTCCCAAAGTGCTGGGATTACAGGTGTGAGCCACCATGCCTGTCCTGGCCATGCTTTTAATTATTTTGGATATATTTCCGGAAGTAAGATAGCTGGATCATATGGCAGGTTCTATTTTTACTTTTTTGTATTAAAAAAATAAAACAAAAGTTACCATCTTAACCATTTTAAAGTGTACAGTACAGTAGTGTTAACTGTGTACCTGTGAAAGCTGTCAGAATCAAAATGGAGTCACCCTGAAAAATAGAGCCGAGCAAGGCCATGAAAAGAAAGGTTCTCATGCTTGTATGCCTGATAACAAAATTATCACAAAAGACTAAAAAAACTGGCTGAGTGCAGTGGCTCATGCCTGTAATCCCAGCACTTTGGGAGGCCAAGGCAGGTGGATCACGAGGTCAGGCAATCGAGAGCATCTTGGCTAACGTGGTGAAACCCTGTCTCTACTAAAAATACAAAAAATTAGCCAGGCGTGGTGGCGGGTGCCTGCAGTCCCAGCTACTCGGGAAGCTGAGGCAGGAGAATGGCTTGAACTCAGGAGGTGGAGCTTGCTGTCAGCCCAGATGTCGCCACTGCACTCCAGCCTGGGCGACAGAGTGAGACACTGTCTCAAAAAAAAAAAAAGACTGCAAAAACTACAAACTTGCACAAAGGCCATCCCAATCTTGCACAAAAAAATACTTCTGTGAAAACATCTGCCCAGCAGCTGCCTGTCCAGCCTCAGAATGGTGTTATTGTTACTGATGTTTGTAGCCAAAGATATTATCTCAAAACAATTATGTAATCCTCCTCATCTTTACTTTTCTTTTTCTTTTTTTCTTTTTTTTTTCCATCTTTTTTGAGACAGAGTCTCTCTGTGTCACCCAGGCTGGAGTGCAGTGGTGAAATCTTAGCTCATTACAGCCTCCGCCTCCCAAGTTCAAGCAATTCTTGTGTCTCAGCCTTCCCAGTAGCTGGTATTCTAGGCATGTGACACCATGCCCAGCTAAATTTTGCATTTTTAGTAGAGACAGGGTTTTGCCATGTTGGCCAGGCTGGTCTCAAACTCCTGGCCTCAAGTGATCCACCTGTCTCGGTCTCCCAAAGTGCTGAGATTACAAGTGTGAGTCACTGCACCAGGCCCCTCCTCATTTTTTCTTCAAAAAGTTTTGTCTTCCTTTACCTCCTTGAATATACATATAGTTTACTGTGGCATGTCTATTCTCATTGCACTGCCCTATTCCCAAATAAATATCATTTCCTTTTAGAATGTTTCTTTTTGTTTGTTATTTAGGCTCACACACCTTGTGCAACATCTCTAGAACTTTTTCATCTTGCAGAACTAAAACTCTATATCCATTGAATAACTCCCCTTTTCCCCTTCTCCCAGACCCTGGTAACCACCATTCTATTTTCTGTTTCCTTTTTTTTTTGAGATGGAGTCTCATTTTGTCACCCAAGTTGAAGTGCAGTGGTGTGATCTTGGCTCACTGCAACCTCCACCTCCCAGGTTCAAGCTATTCTCCTACCTCAGCCTCCCGATTAGCTGGGACTACAGGTACACGCCACCACACCCAGCTAATGTTTTTTTCCTATTTTTAGTAGAGACAGGGTTTCACCATGTTGGCCAGGCTTGTCTTGAACTCCTGACCTTGTGATCTGCCTGTCTCGGCCTCCCAAAGTGCTAGGACTACAGGCATGAGCCACTGTGCCTGGCCTACATTGATTTTCATGTGTTTAATCAGCCTTGCATTCAAGGAATAAACTCCCTTTGATTTTGAAGTGTAATCCTTTGAATGTGTTGTTAAATGTGGTTTGCTGGTATTTTGTTAAGATTTTTGCAACCATGTTCATCAGAAAATGTAGTTCACCAGGTCTGTAGTTTTCATATGGTGTCTTTGTCTGGCTTTGGTTTCAGGATAACAATGCTGGCCTCACAGAACAAGCTTGGAGGTAATCCTCTCTTCAACTATTTTGGAAGCATTTCAGAATTAGCATTAATTTTTCTTGAAATGTTCGATAGCATTTACCAGTGAAGCCATTTGATTTTGTGCTTTTCTTTCTTGGGAGGTCTTTAACAAATTATTCAGTCTCTTTACTCATTATCTACATTTTCTATTTCTTCATGATTCACTCTTGGTAGGTGCCAGGTCCAACCTGCACACCCTTGCTGAATGATGGATAAGCAAATGCACTCAGACACAGATACTCAGTGAAAGAGCAGGTTAGGGGACCAGGCCACCCACAGACACTGAGGAGGGTGCTGTAAAGAGTCAGCAACTGCAGCCCTGACAAGCCAGCACTGCAGGCATTTATTTAGTATAGATTTAATGACAAAGGCCTTGAGTCAACACACTTGTGGGCAATTCACATGGTCACTCAGCCCCCCACCCCTACCCCTGGAAAGACTAGTCTTATGCACAGATGATTAAAGGCCAGGTTCCAAGGCCTAAGTAAACTAACTTATCTAGTTCAGTTTCTTTACATCCCCTTGTTATCTAACCTAAGCTTTCAGGCACTGGATAAGAGAATATGCCTGCCTTCAGCTAAATCCTTTTCTGAAGATTTTGTAAAACCTTCTGGCCTTCCAAGAAGGTTTATATCTTTCTACAATTTTCCCCACCACCCTGACTGATCTCCTACATCTCCCGCTTTTCTGTTTTTAGTATCAGGTTTTGTTCATTGAAGAGTACAAATGTGTGCAGCAACAGGTTTGTCAGGCATGGTGGTCGCTGCTCATATTCCAGCTTTGCTTCCCAGAATTAGTAAATAACATAAGACAAACATGAGTATAATCAGCAACATTCTTTTCTGATCAAGGAGTGACACCCCCAGGAGCGGGGGTCTATCCAGGAGAGATGATCTCACACACCCTTCTATATGACTGTTTGTTGGGCGTGTAGATCTATGGCGTTTAGGGATTCTGGAATTTTGGTTTTCAGTTGCTTTACGTCTGCTGTTAAATTGTCATGAAAGGTTCCCCACAGGTGTTGTTTCACCTTATGCCAACTATGTATTGATTGATTCCATGGTAGAGAAGTGACACAGATATGTTTATGCTCCCAGTCGTAGTTTAACTGCTGTCAGAATGCCAGTGCATCGTGTCGTTCCCCCACATATTTCAAGGCAGCCTCAAGGGTTTTCAGACGTGCAAGAATCTTTTCATTTATACCTTGCTGTAAGAGAAGTTCATTAGACACATTTCTGGTCAAATTATCTATAAAATTAGCTGGTTTGTACTGATTCAGTAATATATGCTACAACAACACTAGCAGTTGCTAGTGATTATGGCTAAGACTACAAAGGCTATAAGTGTTAACTATGAATCTTTTGTGTCTGACCTGGGACAGGGCACATTCTAAGGTGGCAAGGGCAGAGGAACCTTGCCAATTGTGTGTTAAATTGACTGGTAGGAATGCCTTGGATTGTTTCCTCAATACCATGACACTAGTAATATTTAAATTAGATATGTTATAATTAGAGATACAAGAGGCAAACCAAGCCTGTCCCTGCACTCGGGTCACAAACGTGGAGTTTTGGGGTGTAATAGAAATATTGGTTCCCATAAGGAAAACATATGATGACTAGTGCAAATCAAGCACTGATTAATGTGATTATGAAAAAAGGTCATAGTATAATTGTAACTGGAATTATGATATGTCCCATGCCAGGTGTTAAGGGGGGGTGCTAAGATATCCCAGGTGCCATAAAGTGTCTTAGGTGGCAGGGACTCTACTTGGGGTCTGGGATATTCCAACTCCCTATCAGCCCAAATTATAGGGGAACAGGACGTGGCTACGAAACTGTCATTGATGCCACTATAGATACACAACATCAGTATGATTGCCCTGCAAATGGCTGTGGAGGCTCCAGTCTAAGATGTTATAATTGCCTAACTGGAGGCTATGGGCCTGTTTCCTGTGACAGACCTCCCAGCTAAAGTGGAATCTGTTACTTTCCTGGCTTTGTTCTTTAGCCAGAAGAATGTTTGGGAAAGTGGCATTGGTTGCATTGCCCAGTTTGAGGATACCTGTAACTAAGACTATTAAGGCATTTCCTTTGCCATGATGTGGCCATAACTGTGTTTGGGCAGGTACACAGTAAGGATTAGAACTTTTATAACTTACACACAGTGGGAGGATAGTGGAGTGATATGTAGTGTCACCTGGCACCTTAGTCCAATGTGTGGCATTAATGAGGGACCCCACTGGAGTAAATCTATCCCTCCTAGCCAAGCAGTTATGGTATTAGAGGCTGGGAAGGAGATGTCTGCCCAGGTGACGGGGGAAAAAAAGGTGGATCTAAGATATGAGTCCAGTAGAGTATAGCAGGTCCAGGTTGCAGACAAAGCAAGAGCATAAAAAGGATTAATAGCTTACACAAGTTACAGTGTACAACAGAGAGCATAGCAAGGAACAAATTGTCTGGAATGAATAGTGTCTGTGTCTGGAGCAGGATTTACTCAGCCTTCTGAGTCATCTTCTTCAGCATCCCTCAGGTAATGTCTGAGGCTTATGTTGTCAGAAGCCACATCATTTCGGGCCGTGGTTCCTGCAGGGTCATTTCCTTCATTTCTGGTACAGGGTTGGGTCCTAGCCACACCATGGTATGGTTTGATGCATCGTGCTGGAATCTAAAGAGGACCTGAGGGGATGTGAAGACAAGCATATCCTCTCCCCTACGTTAACAATTCATTTGGACCACACCATACATTACTGTTTTCATCTTTCCATAAAACTGTGGGTTTTATGTCTTGAGAGGTTTTAGCAAAGTGCTTTTCTACAGCTGATTGAAATTTATTATCTAAATTTTAAAAATTAAGGGTAAATAAGGTTTGTGCCAATAGTGTTGCAGGGTCCTTACTCATATTCCCCCTTTATTGTTTTCTGAGCGTATTTTTGAGGGTGGAATGGGTACATTCTACTATGGCCTGTCCTTGGAGGTTATACGGAATGCCTGTGGCAAATGTTAGATTTCCACATGTGACAAAATTGTTGAAATTGTAAGCTGGCATAAGCCGGATCATTACCATTTGTAATTTTTGTGGGCGACCCCTTAAATGCAAAAGTTAAAAGAAGATGTTTAATGACATATTGGGTGGACTCTCCAGGAAGAGTATGAGCACTAATTAAATGAAAATTGATATCAACAGATACATGTACATATCTAAGTTTCCCAAATTCAGAGATATGTGTAACATCTGTTTGCCATAACTGATTAGGTTTTGGTCCTCTAGGTTAACACCTGTAGAAGCAGGGGATGTGCCTGTGAGCTGACAATCTGGGCATTGTAGGATAATTTGTTTAGCTAGTCTCCGGGTAAGTTGAAATTGTTTAGATAAGTTTCTCCAGTTTTGGTGTAAAAATTGATGCTATTGGGTAGCTTGGTCAAGCAGATGTCATAACCTGTAGGTCTGCTTGAGCCTTGCCATAAGCCAGTGGGCCAGCAGTGAGCTGTGGGCCTGAATGTGTGTAATAAAAATAGGATGTATATGTTGATCTAGCAATTGTTGAAGTCAGAGAAAAAGTGCACACAGGGTGGGCTCCAGAGTGGACTTAATGAGGGCTGTCTCAAGGTTCTGCAATAAATAGAGTAAGCAGAGTCACTAACAATATTGATAGACTGAGCAGAAAAAGTTTCCAAGGCCAATATTAAGGCTCCAACCTCAGCTCTTTGAGTGCTAGTAAATCCAGAATTAGTGAGAGAATTACGTGGTCTCCACCAGACAGCCACTTTTCCAAGTTTACCAGAGCCATCAGTAAACAATGTCAAAGTGTTACATATGGAGGATTGAACTATTTTAGTAGTCAAAACCACAGAAGTACAAGATAAGAACTAAAGTACTTTATCAGCAGGAAGGGTATGCTCTATATGGCCTGTATAATCAGAGAGTGCTATTTGCAGGTCCACAGATGAGGGCAATACTGCTTCGAATTCCTTTTTACTTGAAGGAATTCTAATGATATCAAGGTCATAACCTAGTAATAGATTGCATCATCTGCAGCCTGAATAGATGACTTTATTAACTAGCTGAATATAGGGAGAGAGTGTTTTAGTCTCGGTATGTGAGCAAAAAACCCATTCTAGAAAGCATAGCTCTGGAGCCATCTGTCCTATTAACGCTGTAGGGGAGTGTTTGGTAGGAAAAACAAACAATTGAACTTAATACAGTGGATTTATGAGATCTAGTTGCCTTTGAGAAATGCTGTGTGTATGCAGCACAATTTCCCTTTGTGCTGTAGGAGTTAAATACCTAGGAGAGTCTAGGGTAGCACTGCCTTTTAAGAAGAAAACAGGTTCTGTAACTTATCAGTAGATATGCCTAAGGGGGGGCAAAGCCAGTTAATATCGTCTAGTAATTTCTGATAATCATGTAATGTGTGTAAGTTGCTAGTATTTAATTTAACCTTTTGAGGTCTTACTGACCAGGAAGTTAGTATGTACCCAAGATATTTCCAAGGAGAGGACATTTGTACTTTTTCAGATGCTATGATTAAACCTCTTAACTGTATATTCTTTACAAGAAAGGCATGTAACTTTAAAAGTTCTGGCTCCGTTGGGGCTACTAGTAAAATATCATCCATAAAATGAATAATCTTGCAATTAGAAAATTCTTTTCTACTGGGGAGCAAAGCCTGATTTACATGATACTGACACATTGTAGAACTGTTCAGCATTCCTTGAGGAAGCAGTTTCCAGTGAAATTGGCAAGCTGGCCTTTCATTATTGATAGCTGGTATCGTAAACACAATTTTTTCTCTGTCCTGTTTTGCAAGGGGAATAGTATAAAAACAGTCTTTTTTTTTTTTTTGAGACAGAGTCTCGCTCTGTCACCCAGGCTGGAGTGCAGTGGCTGGATCTCAGCTCACTGCAAGCTCCGCCTCCCGGGTTTGCACCATTCTCCTGCCTCAGCCTCCTGAGTAACTGGGACTACAGGCGCCCACCACCTCGCCCGGCTAGTTTTTTTTGTATTTTTTTTAGTAGAGATGGGGTTTCACCATGTTAGCCAGGATGGTCTTGATCTCCTGACCTCGTGATCCGCCCGTCTCGGCCTCCCAAAGTGCTGGGATTACAGGCTTGAGCCACCGCGCCCGGCCAAAAACAGTCTTTTAAGTCAATAATGATTATAGGCCAATCTCAAGGAATCGCTGTGGCGGAGGGGAGCCCCTGATGAAGGGGCCCCATAGGTTGCAAATTAGCATTGATAGCACATAAGTCATGCAATAGTCTCCATTTACCAGACTTTTTGGGAATAACGAAAATGGATGAATTCCAAGGGCTGTTTGACGGTTTTATGTGGCCGGCTTTTAATTACTCCTCAACTAATTCATGGGGTTATTGTAATTTCTCTCCCTTTAAAGGCCACTGTTCTACCCAAAGTGGATCTTGAGAGAGCTATGTCAGGGGTAGGGGAGGGATAATAACAGTGGCCATTATCAGAAAGGGGTCTGCAGAGTGACCCGCTCCCCGCCTTTGGGCTAATAGGTCCTGTCCCCAAAGATTAACAGGGATGGGCATGATTAGAGGTTATATAACTGCCTCTGAATCACAACAGGTTGGGGGTGTGTGCCTTGCTTGGCTGTGCGCACTTGCCCGATGCTGACAAGTTTTTGTTTCTGAGTGACCCAAGGCCAAGTTTCTGGCCAGTTTTGATAACTAATGATCGGAATATCTGCCTCTGGGTCCAATAAGTCAGTGACATTCTTATTTCCAATTTTTAAGGTGATCATGGGTCTCTGATCAGTGATTAATTGATTCCAATATACTCCTGTGGCGCCTATGCTTCCAAAACTTCCCTTTCCCCTTTCCTTTCCATGAGCACTGGGGACCCAATATGGTAAACACAGTAACTGAGTGATCTTTGATCCGGGGGAAGAATATACAGACCTTTATATTACATCATAACTAATATCTCACCTTGATAATCACCATCAGTTACGCTGGTAGGCACATTAATTCCTTTACTGGATAGGCTTGATCTCTCTAGTACTAATCCCACTGTTCCCGGAGGCAGTGGTCCCCAGATCCCAGTTGCAACCCTTTTAGGGTCTTCTCGTTTTTTTAGCACTAATTCTTTGGGTCAGAGTAAGTCCAGTCCTGCACTCCCAATGGTGGCTGCTCTGAGAGAGAGGACTGTGGGCCTTCCATCTGAGTGAGGAAAGCTGCTAGCATTGCCCCAGTTTGAAGCGGGGCCTGGCGTCGGCCCCTCATGAAGTTTCCTACCTGGTTACTTGTGGGGTTGCTGTTTTTATCAAATTTTGACCTGAATTAATTTGCCCAATATTTTCCCTTTTTACATCAGGGGCATATAGAAGGGGGTTCTTTTCCTGAGTTACCTTGGTCTCTATTATTGGGGCCTTCCTTCTTCATATGACCTGGTTCTCTGCATAGAAAACAATTTGGGTCTCTCTCCCTTTTCTCTTTAGGAGACCTTAATGCTATAGCTAACATTTTGGCTTTGTGTGTTTCAGTCCTCACCAGTTGACATGCTCATATAAGTTCCCCGACTGTGGCTGCCTTTCCTCTGATTGCCTGCAATGCTTGTTGGCAATCCACATTAGCGTTTTCATATACCAATTGCAACAATAAGATATCAGCGGCCTGGGCGTGACTAAATTGTCTCTTAATTCCCTGGGTTAACTGATTGATAAACTCAACAAATGGCCCCCGAGGCCCTTGGTGAACATTTATAAAAGATTCCTGTTGAACTTCGCTTTCAGGAATTTAGTCCCAAGCCCTGAGAGTGCACAAAGACACTTGTGGATAGGCCTGAGGATCAAAATTTGTTGTTGTTGTACATTGGCATGGGGACCCCTCCCCTGGAGCATAGCAGCTGTTATGTCTTGCCTGGCCACCTTATTCTGGTTGGCTTGTTCGCACAACTGCTCATATTCTGCCTTCCAGAGGAGGTAATGGCTGGGCTCCAAAGTTGTTTTAGCTAGCACTGACCAGTCACATGGGCTCATACAGAAGTTGTCTGCAGGCCGGGCGCGGTGGCTCAAGCCTGTAATCCCAGCACTTTGGGAGGCCGAGATGGGCGGATCACGAGGTCAGGAGATCGAGACCGTCCCGGCTAACACGGTGAAACCCTGTCTCTACTAAAAATACAAAAAACTAGCCGGGCGAGGTGGCGGGCGCCTGTAGTCCCAGCTACTCCGGAGGCTGAGGCAGGAGAATGGCGTTAACCCGAGAGGCGGAGCTTGCAGTGAGCTGAGATCCGGCCACCGCACTCCAGCACTCCAGCCCGGGTGACAGAGCAAGACTCCGCCTCAAAAAAAAAAAAAAAAAGAAGTTGTCTGCCAAGGCTTCAATTATTCCCTTTCATAAATGGGTAGAGGCTTCTTTTTCTTTAATGCTTTTTCTTAGTTATCTATAAGCATTAAAAGAAATGGGTTCATGCACTTAATTGCCCTGTCAATCTTGCATTACCAGGCAGGCTAAGAGCTCCCCTTCTAATGCTGCTTGCCTAAGACAGGGTCCCATAGCTGTAGCATATCCCTTGTCTTTTTTCCAATTTATTGGAGGAGGGGGCTCAGGCGAAACCTCTGTTTCCTCTTTGTTATTTTGGCCCAGTCATAGCAGCGCTGAGGGATAAGGAGGAGGTAAGGTAGGTGATGGTTCCTCTTCCCTTCCCTTCTGAGGTTCTTCTGTGTATAATGGGGCCAGAACTGCCCTATCTAAGGCACATAATATTAGAGATGTTACTGGGACCTGTTGCCCTTGCATATGATGTTGTTTAAGATTTCTTCCCACTTGTTCCCAGAGCTCTACGTCTAGCATACCTTCTGGGAACCATGGGTTATGGAAAACAACCATTTGCATTAGGTCCCTTAATTGAGCCTGTGAAACCGAGGCTCTGCTAGCTTTAAGCAGCTGTTTCAATACTTTTGTATACTGCTTCTATTGTGCTGATAACTGTTGTCCCATGATGAAACCCGAGCCTGAATAATTCCCTCGAACTTGGAAATCCCAAGCAGGCACCAATGACTTACTGACTGTGCAGTGTTTTCACCTTCATTTTTGAGGGTTCTGTTGCGACCTGTTGCAGCGTTCCTCATACAGAGAACTACCTGCCGGTCTGACTCACAGATCCTGGCTGAACGACGGATGAACAAATGCACTGAGACACAGGTATCCAGTGAAAAAGTGGGCTGGGGACCAGGCTGCTCACAGACACCGAGAAGGGTGCTGTAAAGACTCAGCAGCTGTGGCCCTGACAAGCTGGCTCTGCAGGCATTTATTCAGTATATATTTAATGACAAAGGCCTTGGGTCAACACACTTGTGGGCAATTCACATGGTTGCCCTCCATCCCCCCGCCCAAGAGTAGTCCTGCATGTGGATGATTAAAGACAGGTTCTGAGGCCTAAGTAAACTAACTTATCTAGATCAGTTTCTTTACATTCCCTTGTTATCTAACCTAAGCTTTCAGGCACTGGATAAGAGAATCTGGCTGTCTTCAGCCAAATCCTTTTCTGAAGGTTTTGTGAAACCCTCCAGCTTTCCAAGAAGGTTTGCATCTTTCTACAATTTTTCCCACTACCCTGACTGATCTCCTACAGGTAAGTTGGTGTTTCTAGGAACTTATTAATTTCTTCTAGGTTACCCAATTTTTTGGGGGGTTGGCTCACAAGTGTTCATGGTATTCTCTTATTATCCTTATTTCTTTGGTGTCACTTGTGATGTCTCTTCTTTCATCTCTGATTTTGGTTTTTGAGTCTTCTATTTTCTTAATTAATCCCTGTGCTATTGGTTTCTGGTTTTATTCTATTGTTATTGGAAAAGATACCATGTATGATTTCTATATTCTTTATTTTTTTTTAAGACTTGTACTGTGATCTAACATATGGTCTATCTTGGAGAACCTTCCACGTGTACTTGAGAAGAACATATTCTGCTGTCATTTAATGGAGGGTTCTATGTCTGTCTGTCAGGTCCAGTTGGTCTATACTGTTGTTCAAGTCCTCTATTTCCTTACTGACCTTCTCTCTTGTTCTATCCATTATTGAAAGTGAATTATTAAAGTGCCCTACTATTATTGTGTTTCTGTCTATTTCTCCCTTCAATTCTGTCCAAGTCTGCTTCAAATATTTAGAATCTCTGAGGTTTAGTACATAAATCTTTATGATTGTTATATTTCTTGCTGAATTGACTATCTTATTATTATGCAACATGCTTCTTCATCTCTTGTAACAGTTTTTGATATAAAGTCTATTTCACCTGGTACTAGTATAGGCACCCTGTTCTCTTTTGGTTACCACTTACATTAAATATCTTTTTGCATCCTTTCAGTTTCAGACTGTGAGTGTAGACTTAAAGCGAGTCTCTTCTAGACAATATATACTTGTATCTTGTTCTTTTAATCAATTCACCCAATCAATCTATGTCTTTGATTGGTGAGTTTATTTACATTTAAAATAATTACTGATAGGGAAGGACTTACCATTGCTAGTTTGTCGTTTTCTGGGTTTTGTAGCCCCTTTTTTCCCCTCTTTATTGCCTACCTTTATGTTTCATTGATATTTTTGTGGTTATATGCTTTGATGTCTTCATTTCCTTTTGTGTATTTTTTTTTTTTTGAGACAGAGTCTCGCTCTGTTGCCCAGGCTGGAGTGCAGTGGTGTGATCTCGGTTCACTGCAAGCTCTGCTTCCTGGGTTCACGCCATTCTCCTGCCTCAGTCTCCTGAGTAGCTGGGACCACAGGCACCTGCTGCCATGCCCAGCTAATTTTTTGTATTTTTAGTAGAGACGGGGTTTCACTGTGTTAGCCAGGGTGGTCTTGATCTCCTGACCTTGTGATCTGACCACCTCAGCCTCCCAAAGTGCTGGGTTTACAGGTGTGAGTCACCATGCCCAGGCTTGTGTATGTTTTATAGATATTTTCTTTGTGAATACCATTGCAATTACATATAACATATTTAAATGATAGCGTTCTATTTTAAATGATAATAATCTCAATCATATACAAAAATGCTACTTCTTTATATGTCCACTCCACCCCCACTTTGTTACTGATATCACAAGTTACATCTTTATATATTGTAAACCCATTAAAATAGATTTATAGTTCTTAAAATATCTTTGCTATTTAAATTCTATACATCAAAAATACAATAGGACAGGTTACTATATTTGTCCATATACGTACCTTTATGGAGAATCTTATGTTTTCATATAGCTTTGTGTTGCTGTCTACAATCTTTTCATTTCAACTGGAAGGACTCTTGTTAGCACTTCTTGTAGAGAAGGTCTAGAGGTAATGAACTCTCTCAGTGTTTGTTTATCTGAGAAAGTCTAAATTTCTCCTAAATCTTTGAAGAACAGTGTGGCCAAATACAGTATTTCTGTTTGACAATATTTTTCCTCAACACTTTGAACATATCATCTTATACTCTTATGACTTGTAAAGTTTCTACTGGAAAATCTGATAATCTTATAGAAGCTCCTTTATGTGACAAATTGCTTTTCCTGCCTGTTTTCAAGATTCTCTCTTTGTCTTTGATTTTAGGAAGTTTGGGTATACCGTGTCTTGGGGTGATTCTCATTTAATTTATCCTAGTGGAAGCTCTTTTAGTTATTTGAATCTTAATGTTCATTGTTTCTTTTAATGTGGGAATTTTTCAGCCAATATTTCTTCAAATACTCTCCCTGCCTCTTTCTCTCTCTCTTCTCCTTCTGTAATTTCTATAATGCATATATTGGTTCACTTGATCGTGTCCCATAATTCCCTTAGGCTCTTGATATCGTTTGGATATGTGTCCCCTCTAAATCTCATGGTGAAATTTAATTCACAGTGTCAGAGGTGGGCCTGGTGGGAGGTGTTTTGGTCATGGGGGCAGATCCCTCATGACTTGGTGCTGTCCTTGTGACAGTGAATAAGTTCTCATGAAATCTGATTGTTTGAAAGTGTAGGCA
>NW_012120709.1:2043796-2071572 GCF_000951035.1 Colobus angolensis palliatus | reverse complement strand
TGGACTCAAACTCTTGGGCTTAAGTCATCCACCCATCTTAGCCTCCCAAATTCTGGGACTACAGGGGTGAGCCATTGTGCCCAGATTGTACATTATTTTTAAGTCAACATCTGTGTGGGTAAAGAAGAGCCTGCATCTTCCTAGTCTGGCCTCTTGTTGACATCACCCTAGTTTAAGTAATATTCCATTTAGGATTTCACTTGTGTTTATAGATGTTAACAAAGGAAAGGCCTGTGGGAAATAGACTTCATAAAATGGATTCAGCAGCTTTCTTTTTCTGTTCCTTAATTTCTTCAAAATGTGTTAGACTTGATCCATAAAAATATTTGAGGGAGAGGTTTTTGACTATTGTTTTAACTTCTATTTTTTTCTATTTCTTACTTAGCAAATTTTGGCATGTTTCTGTTTCAAAATATTTATTTATTTAAGATTATAAGCATTTGATATAAAGATGTCCATAAAATTATTCTATGATGTTCAATCTTTTAATTATATCTTCTTGGTGATTCAATGTGTTTATCATTTTCATTTTCTCTTGTCTTTTCATTTTGATACATAATATTTGTACATATCTGTGGGGCACATGTGGTATTTTGTTGCATGCATAGAATATGCAATGACCAAGTCAGAGTATTTAGGGAATCCATCACCTTGAGTATTTATTATTTCTATGTGTTGAGAACATTTCAAGTCCTCTGCTATAGCTATTTTGAAATATACTGTACATTCTTGTTAACTATAGACATTATATTCATATTCTGTTATTGAATGTTAGAACTCTTTTTTTTTTTTTCTTGGATGAAGTCTCCTTCTATCATCCAGGCTGGAGTGCAGTGGTGAAATCTTGGCTCACTGCAACCTCTGCCTCCTGGGTTCAAGCGATTCTCCTGCCTCAGCCTCCCGAGTAGCTGGGATTACAGGTGCCTGCCACCACATCTGACTAATCTTTGTAGTTTTAGTGGAGATGGGGTTTCACCGTTTTCGCCAGGCTGGTCTTGAACTCCTGACCTCAAGTGATCCACCCACCTTGTCCTCCCAAAGTGCTGAAAATTACATGACCCACTGCGCCCAGTCTATAACTTATTTCTTCTATCTAACTGTATGTTCGTACTCAAAAACCAACCTCTCCTCATCCTCTACACACTCTTCCTAGCCTCTGGTGTCCATCATTCTACTCTCTACTTCCATGAGATTGACTTTTTGAGCTCCCATATATGAGAGATAACACATGATTTTGTCTTTCTGTGCCTAGCTTACTTAACATAATGACCTGTAATTCTATTTATGTTGCTGCAAATGACATGATTTCATTCTTTTTATGACAGAATAGTATTTCACTGCATATATATTCTTTCTTTATTCATTTGACCATTGATGGACATGTAGGTTGGTTCCGCATCTTTGTTACTGTGAATAGTGCTGCAAAATAAACATGGGGTGCAGGTATCTTTTTGATAACTAATTTCTTTTCCTTTGAATAAATACCCAGTAATGGGTAGTTCTATTTTTAGTTTTTTCCAGACTATTTTCCATACTGGCTGTACTAATTTACATTCCCACCAACAGAGTGTAAGAGTTCCCTTTTCTCCACATCCTCACCAGCATCTGTTATTTTTTGTCTCTTTGATAACAGTCATTCTGACTGGGATAAGGTGATATCTCATTGTGGTTTTGACTTACACTGTCCTGATAATTAGTGATGTTGAGCATTTTTTCATATACCTTTTGGCTATTCTTGTGACTTCCTTTGAGAAACATCTGTTTATGTCCTTTGCCCTTTTTTTCTTTGGGATGGAGTCCACTCTGTCTCCCAGGCTGAAGTGCAGTGGCGCAATCTAGGCTCACTGCAACCTTGGCCTCCTGGATTCAAGCAATTCTCCTGCCTCAGCCTCCTGAAGCTGGGATTACAGGCACCCATCACCATGCCAGCTATTTTTTTCTTTCTTTTTTTTTTTTGTATTTTTGGTAGAGACGGGTTTTTGCCATGTTGGCCAGTCTGGTCTCGAACTCCTGACCTTAGGTGATCCGCTCACCACAGCTTCCCAAAGTGCTGGGATTACAAGCGTGAGCCACCGCGCCTGGCCCTTTGCCTTTTTTTTTTTTTTTGACATGGAGTCTCACTCTGTCGTCCAGGCTGGAGTGCAGTGGCACAATCTTGGCTCACTGCAACCTCTGCCTCCTGGGTGCAAGCAATTCTCCTGCCTCAGCCTCCCGGGTAGCTGGGATTACAGTCACACGCCACCACACCCACCTTTGTATTTTTTAGTAGAGATGGGGTTTCACCATTTTGGCCAGGCTGGTCTCGAACTCCTGACCTCAAGTGATCTGCCCACCTCAGCCTCCCAAAGTGCTAGGATTACAGGCATGAGCCACACGCTTAGCCTGCCTATTTTTTAATGGGATTTTTTTTAACTGTTCACATATTTTAGTTCATTATATATTCTAAATATTACTCCCTTGTCAGATAGTTTGCAAATATTCTCTGCCATTCAACAAGTTGTCTATTTTGTAGATTGTTTCCTTTACTGTGCAGAAGCTTTTTACTCTTAACATAGTCCCATTTGTCTATTTGTGTTTTTGTTACTTGTGCTTTTGAGGTTTTAACTGTAAAATCATTGCCTAAAGTCCTGAAATAGTTCCCTTATATTTTATTGTAGTTATTTTACAGCTTTGGGTGTTACATTTTAGTCTTTAATCCATCTTAAGTTGATTTGTGTATGTAGTAAGATGTGGGGGTCCAGTTTTATTCTTCTGAATATGGATATCCAATATATCTAGCACCATTTATTGAAGAGATTGCCCTTTCCCCAGTGTATTTTCTTGATGTCTGTTAAATCAGTTGGCTGTAAATGCATGCATTTATTTCTGGATTCTCTCTTATGTTCCTTTGCTATGTGTGTTTGTTTTTATACCAATACGCTGCTGTTGCTATAGCTTTTTATTTATTTATATTTTGAAGTCAGATAGTCTGATGCCTCCAGCTTTGTTCTTTTTGCTCGGGATTGCTTTGGCTTTTCAGGCTCTTTTTTAGTTTCATGTGAATTTTAGAATTTTTCTTCTTATTTTGTGAAAATGACACTGATATTTTGACAGACATTGAATTTGTAGATTGCTTTGGGTAGTATGGTCATTTTAACAACGTTAATTGTTCTGTTCCATGAGCATGAAATGTCTTTCCATTTGTTTGCATCTTCTTTAATTTCCTTCATCAGAGTTTTATAGTTTTTCTTGAAGAGGTCTTTCATTTCCTTGGTTAAACTTATTCCTGTTTTTCTTTTCTTTTTTTTTCCAGTTTTTGTAAATGGCATTGCCTTCTTGATTTCTTTTTTGGCCATTATTGATGCCTAGAAATGCAAACTAATTTTGGATGTTGATTTTGTATTCTGCAACTTTATTAATTTATGAGATCTCAGTTTTTTTTGGTGTAGTACCCATACATGAACTGTTGTCAGTCTGATAAGATAAACGCAATATTGAGAATAAGTGTTTAGGAACTTTTATGAAACTTTCAAGGAGTAACATCTGCTAAATCTAATAAACAATTTGGCCTTGTATTTTGTATACTTTTTCTTCAATTTTCCTAGTGCAGTTATCCCTTAGTATCTGCAGGTTATTGGTTTCAGGACTCTCAAGGATAGTAAAATCTAAGGATGCTCAAGTCCCTTATATAAAATGGCATTAGTATCTACATATAACCTATGCATATTCTCCTGTATACTTTAAATCAACTCTAGATTACTTATATCTAATACAATGTAAATGTTATATAAATAGTTGTTACATTCTATTGTTTTCTATTTGTCTTGTTTTTTACAATTTAAAAAAAATTTTCAATCTGTGGTTGGTTGAATCTGAGGACATGGAACCCATGGGTATAGAGGGCCAACTGTGATTAATTTTTCTTATATTTTAAAAAAAGTATTGGTTGGTGATGGTTTGAAAATTAAAAACAAAACACAGTTCCTTCTTGCAGATAGTCTGAGAAAAAACAGCCCAGATTATACACTGAAAAATTAATAACTTTTGGTGAGGTCCCGAGTTAACCGTTTATTTTTTCATTTTTCTTTTCACTTGGAGTTCATCAATTAGAGCTCACTAATTAATTTTCAGCTGATATTCTTTGCTTGTGTTTTCACTCTGAGAAGTTACCGTTTTACCAGTCAGGTTAGAAGTAATGCAGTAAGTTCAGTGGAAAAACAAGTAATAATAGATCTAATTAGTGAGACTGTACTGTGCAACCGACTCTGTATAGAGAAAAACAACCGATTACGTAGATATTTTTATTCCCATTTTAGAGATGAGAAACAACTTAACCACAGCACAGAGCAAGCGTAGTGACAGAACCGGGATTCCGACGCAGGTTTGTCTGGTTCCAAAGTCTCTACACCTTTACTGCACTCTTCTTTATTAATCACTAGATAGAACCATACAAATATTGTTATATCAGGTAGAAGGTTTCGAGGGTTCTATTAACACAGTGCTAGGAATGAACTGGGTGGAAGAAAGTATATGGGTCTCCCATTCAAGGGTTCATCAGTCTTCACCATACTTAGGAAGTTTAAGTCAAAGTAGCTGACAGTGAGTTAGCATTTTGGAAGACAGGTAGAGATGGTGAAGAAATAAGGAAATTCTTCTGTGAGTCATTATAGATATTTAAGCTTGTTAAAAAATGTTTTTGACTGCCTACTCCTTTTGCCTACAGAGTACAGTTAAGGTCTCTTAAAAATTATGGAAATAAAAACAATCGGTCGCTGTCTGTCCTTGCCAAACTGAAAAAAGGAACAGAACGGCTAAGCCTTTTGTGCTAAACACATACTCATCAGTAACTACTTTAGCTCCACAGAACACAACTAAGCTAGGTTGTTCTTCTGGGGAATGTACTTGCAAGTTAATACTGCACTTCAAGTATAAAGTTTTTTTAAGGCATCAGTTGTACATTATAAATTAAATCCAGTTTAAATCAATATGATTCTATTTATCCTAGCAAGGAAGTTTTTTCTTTTTAAGGATCGTCTGATTTTTTTTTACAGGAATAATCTTTGCATAATTTTACACCCCATACATGAGATGATTGGGATTCAATCTCAATCAGAAAAATCCCTTTATGGTGTCCTTCTTACGTCCTCTGTAACAGAAAAATCCTAGCAGAAGCATTTCCTCTTTACCCAGTTCCTGTTCTCTTATCACAGTTCTATTCCTCCACACTCCCTTCCTGCTAGGCACGGGAATTTGAAAGGGCAGGGAAACACTGGTAAAAGTTTGTCTTCTACTTGGGTAATCCAATACCACCGCATCCAGTAGTATATAATTCTTCTTGCATGTATATCAGTTTCCTCCCCAATCCCTCTTCCATACCTCTTTCTCACTTTTCTCTCATTATCCTGTCCTCTTGTTTTCCTTGACCTCCACATTCCTGTCTCAATCATCCTCCTGGCCTCAGGTCCTTATCTCTTTCCTGAGACCCTCCTGCTTAGTGTTCCCTCATTCCTCTTACACCTAGGATTTCTCCTCCTTCTCTAAGGGTCTAGTCCTTCATCCCTCCCGCTTCACCAGACCCTCTCACCCTGGGAGCCGCCACCTCCCTTTCCCCAAGACCCGAGGTCGCGCGGCCGGACACAGCGAGCACGGCGCGTCGGTGGCGGCATCTGAGCGGGCGCAGTGGGGTCTTCCCGCGGCCCAGCAGCCCACGGGCGCGGTGCACTCTGGGGGAACATGGCCGCTTCCGGTCTCCCTCCCGGGCCGGCGCTGGCCTGACTGCGGCCCCTGGCCGCAAGCACTCCGCCCTCCGCTTCTCCCGCCCTGTGGCCGCGAAGACCGCTTCAGCCTTTCCCTCTGCTGCCCCTGCCGCGCCATGGAGAAGAGCTCGAGCTGCGAGAGTCTTGGCTCCCAGCCGGCGGCGGCTCGGCCGCCCAGCGTGGACTCCTTGTCCAGGTAACCAGGACGCCCAGAGCCCCGCCCAGCGTCCGAAGGGGATGGAGAGGGGCCGGGGACCCGCTGGATTGTTGCCCCGATTCGCGGATTCTGGTTTCTGAAGGCTGCGCCGGAATTCCTTCCCCGGGACTCGGGAACCACTTCTGCCTCTCTCTCTGGGGCGTGGAGGCTGAGGAAAAGGAGGTTAAAACTCGCTGCTGCTTTATCGATTCCTCCACCTTTCATATTCCGATCTCTTTTTCTCCCCAAAGGAGTTGGCCCCAGTTAATTACTTTCTCCTGTCTCTCATTCCCTCTCAAACCTTTTTTAAGACAGTTCCCCCCGCCCCCATTCTTTTCCCCACATTTCCTGTCTTTCTCTATCACTTTTTCCAAAACTATCCTTCAGTCAATCTTTCTTTCTCCACCCTTTCTTATGTCTTTGGTTTTTGGATTCTTGCCCAAGCCTTTTCTCTCTTTTCGTGGCTTCACTTTCTTAATTTCTTTCATGCTTTTCTCTACGCTCTGATTTTCTTCTCGTCTCTCCTTTTGCTTAAATATGTAAATAAAAATGTCTCCTGTGCTTCTCTCTTCTAAATCTTCCAGTTGAAAGTCAGTATCAGGGAATCTGAGTGATTTTTATCCCCAGTGATAGGTGTAAGAAAACAAAATGAGTGGTAGTTTTCTTCCTTCTTGGGCTACTGATTCTCCAGGTTGTCATTTATCTTGTAACAGATGGGAATTTTATCCTGGAATTTTGAGGAGGACTTTATGCAGCTTTGCAGAGAGCGCTAATGAATATTAACTAGACGCGTTTTGGATGCAGTCTTTTTCTTTGATTTTTAAAATAATGACTTAAAATTTTATTAAAAAATAATGTAAGACCTGTGTTTGCTTTTTATGCAGCCATGATGAAATCTGGTTCTTTTCCACTGAATAATAGTCTAATTGTTATTAGAGAGTTATTCGATAACTGCTGTGTGGAAACACAATTTTCATTTTCTCCTCGAATCAATTGAAGTGGCTATTATAATTCATTTTGGATTCTGCTAAATATGGGTAGTTATTGCCTTTTTTCCTATTGGTGTTCAGTACCTCATTGGGGAACCACTGTCTGATCCCATCATTCTAAATCTCTATATGCGTTCATAGCTCCCTGCCCAGTCGTTTTTCAGAGTCCTTAATAAGTACTTTATAATTGTTGGCTTAAAGTGCCTTTTCTACCAGGCTATAAGCTGTTGTACTTGAGGGCAGTCTTAATCATCTTCATATCTCCAGCACTTAACATAGTCTCATCATGTGATAGGTGCTCACTATGTTCATTTTTTTGAATTTGTAGCCTGAATTATCCAGGAGAGGAGTTTTCTTTGCAGTTTGATTATATATATTGCACGTTTAAATCAAGTATTTTTTGAATTCTGTATTTATTGCCTTGAAATGTAGAAAGCTCAGGATTAACATGTTTAGTTGTAAAATTCATTCAGAAAACAGGTTGGAAAATTCTAATTTTATGGGAAAGTTACAAATGACAACTATGCCTCAGAATAGAATAAGAGGCAACCAGTACTCTCATCCGAGGCAGAGGAGTCAGAACCACATGAAGCAGCATAGTATGTTAGAAAGAAGGAAGTACTGAAAGTTAGGAAGCTCCCATGCTGAAGTCTCTGGCTGAGCTAGCTCTTTGGTCTTTATCGTTTAACCTTTTTAGTCTGCGGTTTTCTCATCTTTTAAAATAAGCTTAATCTGGAAAATCTGTAAGGTCCCTTGGAACTCTAAAATTGTCATTTTTTAAATGTTAATGACAATACCAAGATAAATGCATTGGTATTAATTTTAAAGATAATTCCTTTGCAAATAACCTGTTTTGGATATTTGCAATTACACTAAATAAGTGTCTTTTATTATCACAAACTAATATTTCTAACGGTGTCACTTTAACATATTTATTTCCTAAAAAAGAAAGCCCAGCAAGTTTAAAGTTTGTGAACTTCTTTATAAAAAAGTATTTACTGACATGAATTTTAGAAAATTAAGTACTCCTCACGAGAATTGTGATTATAGATTAGTCTCATCCTCTCTGGACAAAAATGTAAGTATAATTCCTGTTTTCTGTGAGAGAATGCCAGCTTTCATTACTCTCCTCTGGAAGACAGAAAAGTAGTATTTACTTAATGTCTACTGTATGGAAGTTTCCCTGCTAAATTCTACGTATCTTTTATTTCATCAATCATCATACCTGTTTGTGGCACTCTCTTTAATCAACAGTATGTAATAGATACATTAGAGACACTAGTTAGAAAGCTTAATTTTAAACAATCTAGGCTAACACTTCTTCACAGTTGATTCTAATACATTGCCGGTGTGGAAAACTTAATCTAGGCTAACACTTCGTCGCAGGTGATTCTAATACATTGCCGGTGTGGAAAACTTAATCTAGGCTAACACTTCGTCGCAGGTGATTCTAATACATTGCCAGTGTGGAAAACTTAATCTAGGCTAACACTTCGTCGCAGGTGATTCTAATACATTGCCGGTGTGGACTGCTGTGGTCTCATAGCTGTGTTAAGTGTCTATCTAGATTGTTTATTTCTTTTGTTACACTAGCCTTTGACAAAGCAAAATTATTGCTGTTTGGCCTATATTATCTCAGTTTTTGCAGAAATGATGCCCTTAAATTGTAGTTTATTTTTATGCTTTCTGTTTTTATACAGAGGCCTAATTGGGAAACTGCCTTGGGAATTTGTTTTGATATCTCTGGCAAAATAGTAGTTAATATTGTTAAATGTGTCACAGAATGTCTTTCACCCATAGATTGACATAAATTTCTGCTGAGTTTATCTACAAGGAAAATTATTTATAGAAAAAATTATGTATGCTCCTTGTTTGTTAGTAAATGCTAACTCTGTAACTGCATCTTTCTCTTTAGCTTAGTAAAACACTTTAGTCAAATTTATATCTGAAGGTGGAAATATACTCATCTCTAATTTCTTTAAGTACTTTTATTATTACATGAACTCAAGTTAAATATTATGTGTTGTGTTTAAATGTATTGATTAGATGTTTTAAGCCCTTTTGGGAAGTAGGAAGACTAATACACTAATCCATGTGGTTGCCCATTGTTTTTTGAAAATGGCATACTTGGCCGGGTGCCATGGCTCATGCCTGTAATCTCAGCACTTTGGGAGGCCAAGGTGGGAGGATCACTTGAGCCCAGGGGTTTGAGACCAGCCTGGGCAACATAGTGAGACCCCATCTCTAAAAAAGAAAAACTTTTTAAAATAAATAAAAATATTTAAAATGAAAATGACATACTCCATTGAAGTTGGATGAAAGGCCATTGTGCAATCTGTAGTTCACAATAAACATATAATGGGTCTTACTAAGTATCTGTAGTCATTTCAGAGTTGCTCTTGTCTCCAGTTATGCCTTCTAGGTCATCATAGGCCTGATACCTTTGCCCACAAATGGGCAATTTCATTCTTCATATGATATCCAGATAGTAGTTTCCTAACCAGCTATAGTTATGTCATCCTGAATCTTTAAAAAAAAAAAAAAAGTAATTGTCAGCTGGGCGTGGTGGCACGCGCCTGTAATCCTAGCTACTTGGGAGGCTGAGGTACCAGAATTGCTTGAACCTGGAGGCCGAGGTTGCAGTGAGCCAAAAACGCGCCACTGCACTCCAGAATGGGCAACAGAGTGAGACTCCATCTCAAAAGAAAAAAAATAAAAAATAAACAAAAAACAGTAGTTGTCTTTGGTGAGTCCTGCTTAATAATTGCGGTACTTCAGTAAACTGTTCAGCAGCTCTCGTATATCTTGCTGTTGGCCATTCTTCATGTATGTCTAGCCCCACAGAAAGAGAGCGGGGGTTGTGGAAAAATTCACTTTAGCATCCTGATTATCTAGTTATGTTCTGTAATTTTATTCTTGTTGGGTGTGGTCTGATTCTTGATATAAGTATGACTTTATAGGTAAAATATATAGGTACAATAATATACTATATAGGTAAAATAATACTGTAAGTCAGATGTGATAAGAGTAGTCCTGAGTCTCAGAACTGTAATGAGTTACACAGCAGAATTTGACATTATATTGGTAATAATCTGCCATCTTAGTCTGATTTTCCATTTTTCAGTTTATACACTAGTATAAAATGCACTGCTTTAGTGGGTTTCTTTGATTAGTTTGTATTATGCATAATCAAATGGTAAGATATCCAGTGCCAAATAGGTGCTCAGTGAACATCTAAATGAAAGAATGTTGACAGAATGTTCACCACTGGTCCTGTTTGTTGTTCCCATTCAAAGGATTAAAAAGGATTCCTTCTGTTGAATTTGGCCTGAACACTTGCAATTTCAGGTCTAAGTTGAAGTTATTTTTATGGGAGACTCTGGACATCTTGAGCTGATTTTACTGGCTGTATTATCTGTTCTGTGCCCAGTGCTATACATAATGAGGTTATTATGTCCTCTTCAACTACCTATTTATCCGTCTGCTACTCTTGTTTACTTTTGCCCCTTTTGCTCTAACTTGTGTTGTTAGTCGTTTTATTTAATGTGTATTCTTGTCATCCTTCATATACCCTGAGGCTTTAGTTATTCTGGGTACCATACTTGTTTATCCCAGATTATTTTGGTTTTATCAATTTCTAGTATATAATTTCATTAGCATTGATGAGCATCTTATATTTACGTTTAACTTCCATTAAACAAATCAAAGGGGAGGTACACATACTCAAAGTAGTTCTCAACTAATTGCATTTCTAAATTGCATGCCTGCCTTAAAATTGTCATCATTTGAAAACAGCAATTCCTGGATTTCTGTTTCCATGGATCTTGATTATACTTACAGCCTGAAGAAGTAGAAGAGTTTCCTAAATTTCTAAAACACATTTTGTTGCAAGGTCTCATCTTTAGTTTTAGCCTCAAGGTCACTTAAGAGTGTTGTGTTGGAGGCCAGGTGCAGTAGCTAATGCCTGTAATCCTAGCAGTTTGGGAGGCTGAGCAGTTTGGGATGGCTTGAGCCCAGAAATTCCAGACCAGCCTGGGTCACATGGCAGAAAACTGTCTCTGCAAAAAAATAAAAAGTTAGCTGGGCGTGGTAGTGCATGCGTGTAGTCCCAGATACTTGGGAGGCTGGTGTGAGAGGATCACCTGCGCCTGGGAATGTTGAGGCTGCAGTGGGTTGTGATGGTGCCACTGTATTCTGACCTGGGCAAGACAGTGAGACCCTGTCTCAAGAAAAAAAAGTGATGGTAGGGTAGATGCTTTTATGTTGTTTTTCTAGTAGTGGTGATGGATTTGTGTACAATCACACATTTTTACCCATTCCCTTTGTCACTCTTGGCATGTCTTCTAGAGACAGCTGGCAAGATTAGAGGTAGAGATTATAGCTGTAAAACAGAATAAAGCTACCAGATTGAACCTACAACCTTGGCATTATTAGTAGCACCTTGCATCAAACATTGAACATATCAGACTAAAAATTACTTATATTGGATTTCATTACTTAAAAACGCTCAAAGAACTAAGTTCTCTTAAATAAGAACCAATATGGGTCTGAAATATGTAATTATGTAGCTTTTCAGAAAGGACATATTTAAAGAATGCAAGTTGATAGTGAACCTGAGACTGGGTCCCGTATATATCTGTATTTTTCCTTTTTATGCTGTTATCAATAATTTCCTATTAGTGTAGATCAGTACTTCCCAAAGTTTGGTCTCCAGGCCAGTAGCATCAGTATCTCTTTGGGATTTGTTAAAAATGCAAATTCTTGGGCCCTGCCTTGGACCTAACTGAATTAAAATTTTAGGGGTGGAGCCCAGCTGTTGGTGTTTTAGCAAGCTTTCCAGGTGATCCTGATGGACGCTAAAGTTTGAGAACCACTGCCTTGGATCTTTTGCCAATTGGTGCCTTTTGTAATGCAATCAACATTACTTAAAACTAAGCTAAGGTCTATGGTAGAGGTACTGTGAAACTTTTACTTGAAAGCATTTTTGTAATAAATGTTGACTAAAGTAGTAAAAGGTAAAAGTCATCTTTTGTCAATTTGTTAGATTTGATTTCTAGGAAACTTCCTAAGGCATTTTTCTTTCTCAGTCATGAGTAACACGAAACAAGAATATGTGTTTTAGGCTTTTTCTTAAAAATAGATTCTTAGTGAGAAAGATTAGTGGAAACAAGCATTTAAGGTACACTTGACCCTCAAACCACATGGGTGTGAACCGTTCAGATCCACTTTTATGTGGATTTTCTCCTGCCTCTGCCACTCCTGACAGCAAGACCAACCTCTCCTCTTCCTCCTCAGCATGTGCAACGTGATGAGGATAACAAACTTTATGATGACCCACTTCCACTTAATGGGTAGTAAATATATTTTATTTTTCTTGTGATTGTCTTAATAACTTTTTTTTCATTGTTAGAATTCGGTTTATTGGCGTGCAGCCTAAAATATGTTTTGATGGGCTATTTATGTTATTGGTAAAGCCTCCAGTCAACAGTAGTCTATTGGTAGTTAAGTCTAGGGAGTAGTTTGGGGAGTCAGAATTATATGTGGATTTTCAACTGCATTGAAGGTCAGCACCCCAACTCCTATGTTGTTCAAGGGTCAACTGTATTATGAAGAAGTAATTCCAGGAGGCCATCACCTGAACCCATAAAGTTTGGATTATGCCCAAGGGAAGGAGATAACCTGGATACAGATGACCAGAAAGCAGTAAGTTGATTTTGGAAAGCTGCCAAGTTAATGCTATTGTATTCAAAATCACCAGAGCCAAAGATTGCATGTGATTCAGGATTTGAGTAATGGAAATTCTCCAGATTTTAGTGTGGAATATTTTTCCTTTGTAAGGAGGATGGTTTTGAATATGTAAAGTACTTGCTATCTTTGTGTCTACTGTATGATTTAGTTAAATTGGTAGATAATAATTAAACACTATTAGAGGTGATAGTCAAGGATAGGGAGTGATTTTAAAAACCGCTTTCCACAGGAAGTCAAGTTAAAAACGGAACTGTTTAAAAAGATAAGGTTGGTACTAGATTATTGAAATAAAAAGGACTAGGGAAGATGCCTTCTTGAAAATAATAACTTCAGTTCCCTTTCCTGTAGTTTTATTACACAAAACTAGTTGTGCCTGTCCCTCCTAATATGTTTCTATATAGGTAGCAATGTTGTCTTTAATATAAACTGTTAATAAGCAAGCTTCATAATTCTTCCCTTCCCCAAGTACGTAGGACCTGTGGCCTCAATCACTGGTGAATATTCATTCTTTCAAAGACTCTTACTTTGTATGAATAACTCTTGTTGGTCTCTTTAAATATTTTTAGTCTAGAGTAAATAAGAGCAGATGCTGTGTATTAAATATATTAAAAATTAGCTGTAAAATGTATTTTAATTAAAAATTTAAACACTGTTATTTGGAAAATTCTTTTTTTTTTTTTTTTTAAGTTATGCTTTAGGCTTAGCAGTGCATAACAGAAAATCCAAATTGACAGTGGCTTAATATAAGAGATGTTAAATTTTTTGTTACCACATGAAAGCCTGGAGATAGTCAATATAGATCTAATATGGTGGATCTGAAGTATCAAGGACCCAGATTGTCTTACATTCCAGGGTTACCTCATGAACCAAAATTATTGTTGGAACTCTAGCTATTATATCTTCAGGGGGAAGGGAAGAAGAACACCATGCTCTCTCTCTTTAAAGGATACTTTTTTGGCAGTCACATGTCTTGTTTTTAAGCTTACATCCAGTTGGCTAGAACATGGTCCCATGGCCATACATAGGTAAACGATAGGCTAGGATAGGCAGTCTCTTCTGTGAGGCCTTTGTGCTGAGCTAAATTTGGAGGTTCTGTCACTGAGGAATAGGAGAGAATGGGTATTGGAGTCATAGCAGCTTTTCCCCTTGTGTACAAATGAATCATTTAAAAGAAAGAAAGACATTTTCCACCTAAATTCTGCAATTCACTTATGCCAGAGACACCCTTAGAGTTGCAAATGCAGTTACCAAAATAGAAAACACACTGAAAGAGAGGAGGTGATACATTGTTGCAGACCAAAGAAGAGAACTGTGTCTTGGAGCACTCTGAACTCTGAGTTTAGGTTTCTGTTTTTTTGTGTCTTGTCTTGGGTTAGATTTTTATAATCCTAGTCTGGAACCATAAAATGAAAGTGATGCATTTAATAATGGCAAGATCATTAAGTGATGGGGAAATAGAAATCAAATGAAGAATGGATTGATGTGCTGTTTTATATTTCACTTGAAGAGCTCAAGGAATTGCATGGTAAAGTAGTAGTGGTAATGAAGTTGATAGTCTACTCTGCTTACTTCCAGTTTGACATCCATTTCCAAGCCATGTATCCATGTATTTTATCCTATTCCTGAATGTTGCATCAGGTTCTACTTAGGTATTTTCTATCATTTTAGTTGTAAGGATGTGGTTTCCATAAGGGAAGTAAATCTGACCATTTCAGTTTATGAATGCTTTTGCCAATGTTCAGTTTGTTTTTATATCCTTGACCTAAACATTTTATTAAAAATCCAGAGACATCTGTGTCTTATATATTCTTTTGTCACCTAACTTAAATATTAATATTTTAAGCATATAATTTCAAACCTAAGGAGTTTAATAATTTGGAAGTGAATAGAAGAGCATATGTATGTAAGTCTCCTCTGGATTGATAAAATATTTATTCATCAGGTTCCGAGGATTTAATAGGCATTAAGTCAGAAATATATCCATTTCTCTTCTTGGCAGAATTGCTTTTACTGATAGCAGCAAATGAGCAGTTGCTGAGGTAGGGAGGAGGCCTTGTCTGGAGGTTATGCATTAGCAAAAGGGAAAATAACTGGTGATGATGGGCTGGTGATTACAAGCCTTAATATTCTTGAGCTGAGCCAAGAAGCCCAGCAAAGCTCAACAATAAAATTTTGTGTAGTACAGATGTTCTCTGTTACCAATATTAGATAAAATTCTTCTATTATAAGCAAAGGCATTGCCTCAAAAATGGAAATACCCAAGACAAGCCTTGCTTTCCTAGTGGTAGACAGTTATAGTAATAAATTGGTAATATTAATATTAAACACAACAATAGTAATATAAATAGCACAACATTTATTGCATGCTTACTATGCTGGGCATGGTGCTACATTTCTTCTATGCATTTTCTCATATAATCCTCATAACTGTATAAAGTAGAGAGTGTTAATGTTTCCATTTTACAGAGAAGAAAACAGAAGATTAGAGAGGGCACCTTGACATGTGAATTCAAGTCCATTTGACTTCAGGGTCTGTGCTCTAAGGAACACACATGCCTGAAGATCCAGTGCCCCAGGTGCAGATCAAAGCTTGGTAGTTACAGGGCAGTCCCAGGGCAGGTTGATTGGGTGGTAGTGATGAGGACACGAGTTTCCTTGACCTGCTATTTTGCTGGAGAAGGATAAAGATACACTATACATTGACCAAGTGAGAGTGTTCATATTTGGAGAGAATTTTCTTTACCTTTGAATGTTTTTTTTTCCTTCTGACAGAAAATAGGATGATTTTTTTCTTTGCCTGATGATTAAGAGGATAGTATCATTTCATTCATTACCTGATGATTAAGAGGATAGTATCATTTCATTCATTACCTGATGATTAAGAGGGTAGTATCGGTAGTATCATTTCATTCAAAATAACAGTTTTACATTTTGAAGATCATATAAAGTATGAAGCAGGTAATTGCCAAAGCCTCCTCCCCACCACTCCCTGCCCCACAGGCTTTGCACAATGATTTAGAATTCTTTAGGGTTCCTTAAATTTCTGAATTCCCCTAAGTTCCTTTGTGTTTGTTTACAGTTAATGTGTTAAGAGCCATTGACATTTGAAGATCATCAGAAGTGAAGATAAAACATCTCAAAAATTATAATGTAAGTGAATGATAAAATGCAGATATTAAAATAGACAAAAGTCAATATTGCCAGCAATATTTCTGGATTATATATTGTCCGAAATGAAATTTGCACGTATGAGTAACCAGTAACTTCAAACTTTCCATTTCCAAGTCCCTGTCCTTAAAATTCTGTGTTCTCTTCTACTTGGGGAAAACAGTCACTAAGTTTTAGTCATCCAGTAATTTTCCATTAGAATTCTTTTGGCATCCATGTTCTGTTTTCTTCCTTTTCTTCCTTAGCACTTTGCAGTTTGAGTTGAGAAGCAGATGACAAGAATTCATGTTATATGCAAAATGTTACAGATACTAAGGTCTTTGCTTTCCAGCTATTGATGTGTGTTGTGTATGTTATTCAAGTGTAATTTTACTACTGTTTTGTATGTTTCTTAGCCAAAAATATGACCAGTTAGCTAGCTGCCTTCCTTCCTCACCTTTCTCTCTTCTTTCTTTTTTTCCCTGCCTCTTTCCCTTCCTTTCTTTCTGTAAATAATTGTTTAACATCTACTGTACCCTACACACTGTGCTAGATTCTGAATTCCTAAAAGCTTGGTGCTGAAATGAATTATATCTTTTTATACTCTTAGAGGGATTAGAGATCATCCAATTAGTGTTTTTCAACTGTGGCTGAGGACCACCTGTATATTTCAGTCAACTGTGAACTTGGTGAACATTTAACTTCCTAGGTTTCAGTGTGGACATTCTGAATCACTGAGGTGACGTTAGGAATCGGCATTTAACTGTTGAAGAACCACCGATCCAGATGCTTTTGGATGCTAGTCTAGTTTCAAAAGTTTTCAGATGTGGAAATAGATCTAGAGAACTCTAATAATTTACTCCAAAGCACAATAAATGTTAAGAGGGTCAGGAAAGGTGGTGGTTTTCCTCTGAGGTTACAGAACTATTTAGTGTCAGAGATGATCTCCTAATTCCCAGTTCTAGACTTTACCATGTAGCATCATGATTTTTTTGCAGGGCCGTATAGCTTCACTGTGTTTCATGTCTATAGAACCCTCTGCTTATACCATGTATAAGATTATAACCAATCCATCACTGTTCCTGAAAAAATAAGAGGACATATGGGTTATGTAAATGAAAAACGTACTGTTTCTTCATTTTTAGTCAGATTTGTGACTCATTCTGGTTTTGAAATCATTGGATGATAGACTTGGTGAAGGAAAGAAAAACCATTTTTTTTGTATCCATGATATTATTCCTACCTGGATTTAAGTTGTATGCTTACGAAAATGAGGATCTGATTTCATTTTTTGAATGAAATAGTAGGTATAAATTTTATAGTGTTTTGCAAATAGTAGATGCTTGATAAGTTATACTATGAGCAGTTTACTGTTAAAACTTTTCTTCCTTTGGATTCTGTGAAGTACGCTAGTTAGGAGTGATTTTATTTGCTTTGTACAGAATCTGATGCTTTATATACTAAGCCAGAAACTTTAAATAATTGAAATAATTTTATTGTATTTATAATACTGTATTTTATAGTTGGTATTCACAAGATCTCTGAGGGACTGAAATTTATAAAGTATTTTTGAACTATAAGAGTTTGAATTAATTTTAGTATTGAGTATATTTTATATTGTGTTGTGTATAATATATTGATAGTTACTGATTTGCCACTTTATATTAGTAAATCTCATTATCTTAATTTTGGAAATACTCTAATTCTCAAATTACTGGAAAGTTTAATGATGCAGTGCCTTTTTTTAAATATTTCAAGGCACATTTTAATTATATGATTTTTTAAAAAAAATCATTTTAAAATAGCCTATTGATTTCTAAAAAATTTATTATATTTTTCAATTATAAATTTTCTTTTCATTAAAAATTTTTTTTGGTTTTTTCATAACCATGGAATCCGAATTGTACTTATAATAGCTCTAGAAAGGAACCTTATCTGTTATGTGGTTTTCTAGTTTATGATTTCTAACAACTAATCTGGTAAATAGGGAAGAGTATTCAAAATTAGGGAGAGATGTCCTTGGTGGGCATGGATCACTGAGTAATGTCAATACTTCGATTTTTAGCTTAACCTTTCTGGACTACAAAGAGAAAGACATTGAATGCTCTACCTTTCCTACTGAGAGTTTTAGCTTAGTAACTGAAAAAAAAAAAAAAACCCCACCTGTGTTAACTTCATTTATATGACTTTAAAGTTTGTGCAGAAAAGTTGTATCTCATTACATTGAAAGGGTAGTGAAAGATTAATTGTATAATAATCAGTTTTGCTTGTCTTGGAAAAACAAAATATATCTATCTAGATAGCAAAAATAATGGATATATGACTTTCTAATTTTAATAATGAATTCAGGTTTGCAAGATGGGATGAGAAAATTACATGACAGATCATTTTTCAAGACAAATTTCCATGTTTTCTGTGCTTGTCCAAGTAAAATTGTTTGTTGAGCAAGTGTTTAGGGAATACATCACCTTCTCTCTCTTAGTGTTTCTGCCTGTATACTTTAGTTTGGGATGGAAGGGTTAATTTCAGAGTTCTAATAATCTGACCAGTTTTTGGTTTAGTTTGATTCTTCTCTCAGTTAAGTGATATTTAAATAACTTTTTCCCTCTAGGCTACTTATAAATCTGTGTGTTTTCATTTGAGCTATCATCTGAATTTGAATTGGAGGTTTTTGAAGAGATTCTGAGAAGCTCCTTAAACGGGATGCTGTGGCTGTGGGATTGGTGCTGGAACTCAAGGTCCTTCCTGCCCTCCAGTCCTCACCCCTGTCTCCCAGGGACACATTCATTTTGAGCAGAACACTTTGGCTTTCACCTCTTTATTTATTTAAATTTCCCGATAAGTTCTTTGAAGAAACAATACTCTGGAGAAAAAACAGACATATGTAAACCGTTTTCTATACAAACTGGTTGTTCGGACTCTGCTGCATTATGAAATCATATACCTGTGTTTTGTTTTGGGAAATGTAATTGATAGACCTGGAAATAAATTGATAACTGTGTCCAGGGTCACATGTACCGCAGAACCTTGGGATTTTCCAGACTAAGTGCCAACATGCACCAGTTGGAAGGCTGTCCCAGAGCTCAAATCCCTTTTGTTTCTCAGAAGAATACAAGTTGTCTCTCATGCCATGATGATCATTTATATAATCTTTTTTATCTTATGAATTGGTTAAGTTTAATGCAGGGTTCTGGCTTAGCATTTTTAAACATAATTAAAAATTGTAAATTAATTTGTTTTGCGGCGATTGTTTTTGTTTTGAGAATCCTGCAAATATTCTGACAATAAGTCTTTTGTGTCTCAAATGTTTTATACACACTGCAGGCCTTTTATTATTTTTTTTAATAAAATCTTCAACAGAATGACTAATAGAGCATGAACAGTGCTTATGACACTATAGTGCATTGTGTAAGTACTGAGAGCAAAATTTGCATTCCTAGAAAAGCTTGTTCACGATCAGAATATAGAAGGCGTTCTTTAATGTTCTTGGGCAAACATGCTGTGTATGTCCTCAGGACATTACTTGTAAGAAAATAACTTTTTAAAAAGAACCTTTTCTTTCTACGGAATATTGAAGAAAAATTGAATTGGCAGCAAGAGTGAAACAGTTTAAGGCAAGTGGTTTAGATCTTATTGTAATGACTATGGTCAGTAGAAATACAGCCTCTCCTAAATCCTCTAGAGGCATTTGTTTACTAGGATATATGAAAAGATAGATGACTTGAAGTTTCCAGGTTGTTTTAACTTAAAGTATATACTGCTGTTATGTTTATCTGCATCTTTAATTTTCAGAAATACTTTTTCAATTTTTCAAGAAATATTTTTGTTGAATTATAAATATTAGATTCTGTTCATTACTGTGAAGTACATTCAGGTGTTGCTGTGATTGACAATAAAGTAATGATAATTCCATTAACAGTCCGGCAAATCAGTGGCGCCAGAAAGGGTCAATACTTTTCTAACAGTTACACTGAAAAATACTGGTGGTGAAATTGGTTTTGTGATTGAAGTTTTGGGTCTGTCTTCTGATTCAATATATTAAAAAATCACATAGGTTGTGTGTGTGTGTGTTTATATATATATTTAAAAAAATTTCTCCCCAATATTTATGCTTTGTATTATGTGATTCATCAGTTAACTAAAACTTGTAAGTTTAAAAGTATGTATATTTAATTTTCCTAGTGCACATGAAGACATTTTACATTATAGAGCTGAATGAAAAGTACTTTTAGGGCCTAGTGCTTTGCTTAATTTTAATTTAATTAGTAGATGCCTTTTTAAAAATAGACTTCCTATTCTGTTCTTGTATTTCCACAGTGCTATTTGTTGAACACTTTCTACCAGTTCAGTATTTAACACTAAGTACTTTCTATAGATCTTGCTTTTTGATCCGTCTTAAAAGATTTTGATCCTTATTGCAAGATTTTGGAACGTATCATTATCATTTTATAAATAGAGAACTCTATCCCCAGTATTTAGTACATTGATGATATCAGTAAATGTTTGTGGAATGGAGGGGCGTCTCAAAAAAAAAAAAAAAAAAAAGGAGACTTAGGAAGTTCCTGCTCTGGAGAGGACAGGAGGGAAGATGGCTGAGGCCTTTAGTTAGAGGTAGAAGACCTCAGTCTCCATCCTTCCGAGGAAGCTAAGGTGGTGGTTTGAGGTGTGGAATATTTGGATGGGATAAGTGAACCCCTGCTATCTGGAGAAAGATTTTTCTGCCTTTGCAGCATTAAAAGGGATTCTTATTATAAGTCCAGAGTTTCAGTCAAAATATACTTCTGTAGTAGGTACCAAACTTCATTTGTTTAGACATAATTTTAATTTGAAAGTTTCTTAGGAATATTTGTAACTAAAAACAAAATCTAAATGAAACCACAGCAAAAAAATAAACAAGTGAAGAGGGCTTTGTCTTATTTATTGATTCTATTTTGAAAAGCATATAGAGAGTAATTTTTCCCCCCACCAATAATTAGTTTGTATAACTTTGTTCACCTAAATGCTACACTTTGAAATGGTAGAAGTTTCGAGACCAAAAGGGTAGAGCATTGCTTTTAAGAATAGTGTAACAAAGGAAAAAAAAAAAATCCTTTGTTATAACAACAGCAGAGAAAAAAAATGTGTGGGAATGACTAAGAATCAGCTGATGGGATTACTGTTTTGATCTTGTGGTGGAAAGAAAACTCTCTCTGGCTGAGTTGGTGGCAGGCCCATTAGAAAACAAAGGCAGACTAGTGATGTACTGTATTATTCTGTTGCTATAAACCTAAGTCCTATTATTTCATAGGCATGTGTATATGTGCATATTCCAGAGTTTTGGTTATACTCTGATAAGTTTTGTTGTTTTTGAGGAAATATTTTGTTTATCGCCACTTCATTAATTTCTAAGGGTTCCAGTTTCAATCTGCATATAGGTAGCCCCCTCACAGCACCATTAATTGAATAGAGTCCTTACCCCAATGCTTGCATTTGTCAACTTTGTCAAAGATCAGATGGTTGTAGGAAGGCAGCATTATTTCTGGGCTCTCTATTCTGTTCCATTGGTCTGTTGTTTTTGTACCAGTACCATGCTGTTTTTGTTATTGTAGCCTTGTAGTATAGTTTGAAGTTGGGCAATGTGATGCCTCCAGATTTGTTCTTTTTACTTAGAATTGCTGTGGCTATTTGGGCTTCTTTTTTATTCCAGATGAATTTTAGAGTAGTTTTTTTTTCTAATTTTGTGAAGAATATCATTGGTAATTTGGTACGAATATTATTGAATCTGTAAATTGCTTAGGGTAGTATAGTCATTTTAACAATATTGATTCTTCCTATCCATGAGCATGGAATATGTTTCAATTTGTTTGCATCATCTTTGATTTCTTTCAGTAGTGTTTTGTAATTCTCGTTGTACAGATCCTTCACTTTCCTGGTTACCTGTATTCCTAGGTATTTCATTTTTTTGTAGGTGTGAATGGGATTGCATCCTTGATTTAGCACTCAGCTTGGATTTTGTGTATAGAAATACTACTGACTTTCATACATTGATTTTGTATCCTGAAACTTTGCTGAAGCTGTTTATCAGATCTAGTAGCTTTTGGGCAGAGACTGTTGAGTTTACTAGGTATAAAATATATTATCTGCAAACAGATAGTTTGACTTTCTCTCTTTTTATTTGGATGCTTTTTATTTCTTTCTCTTGCCTGATTTCTTTCTCTTGCTTGATTGCTCTTGCACTGTTATGTTGAATATGAGTGGTGAGAGTGGGCATTCTTGTCTTTTTCTTTTTCTTAAGGGGAGTGCTTCCAGCTTTTACCCATTCAGTGTGATGTTGGCTGTAGCTGTTATTATTTTGAGGTATGTTCCATCAATGCCTAATTTGTGGAGGGTTTTTAACATGAAGTGTTATTGAGTTTTATCGAAAGCCTTTTCTGCATCTGTTGAGATGATCATATGGTTTTTATTTTCAGTCTATTTATTAATTGATTTGTGCACATTGAACCAGCCTTGCATCCCTGGAAGAAAGCCTACTTGATCATTGTGGATTAGCTTTTTGATGCACTGCTTGATTCAATTTGCTAGTATTTTGTTGAGGATTTTTGCGGCTATGTTCATCAGGAATATTCATCTGAAGTTTTCTTTTTTCATTGTCTCTCTGCCAGGCTTTTGTATCACAGTGATACTGGCCTCAGAATGAGTTAGGGAGTCCTTCCTCCTCACTTTTTTGGGGGGAATAGTTTCCATAGGAATGGTACCAGGTCTTCTTTATGCATCTAGTAGAATTTGTGAATCCATCTGGTCCTGGGCTTTTTCTGGTTGATAGGGTTTTTATTATGGATTCAATTTTGGAACTTGGAATTAGATCTTCAGGTTTTCAGTTTCTTCCTGGTTCATTCTTGGAAGGTTGTATGGTTCCAGGAATTTTCTGTTTCTTGTAGGTTTTCTAGTTTGTGTCTGTAGAGGTATTCATAGTAGTCACTGAGGGTTTTTTGTATTTCTTTGGGGTTGGTGGTAATGCCCCCTTTGTCATTTCCGATTGTGTTTATTTGAAGCTTCTCTGTTTTTCTTTATTAGTCTAGCTAATGGTCTATCTTAATTATTCTTTCAAAAACCAGCTTCCGCTTTCATTGATCTTTTGTATATTTTTTGTGTGTCTGAATTTCATTCAGTTCAGCTCTGATTTTGGTTATTTCTTCTGCTAGCTTTGGGGTTGTTCTTGGTTCCCTAGTTCCCCTGGGTGTGATGTTAGGTTGTCGGTTTGAATTCCTTCTCATTTTTCGATGTGGGGGTTTAGTGCTGTAAACTTAACTCTTAGCACTGCTTTAGCAATGTCCCAGAGATTCTAGTATGTTGTATCTTTGTTCTCATTAGTTTTAAATAATTTCTGGATTTCTGTCTTAATTTCATTGTTTATTCAGGAGCAAGTTGTTAAATTACCATGTAATTGTATGGTTTCGAGTGATCTTCTTAGTATTGATTTCTATTTTTGTTGCAGTGTGATCCAGGAGTATGGTTGGTATGAATTTGGTTTCTTTGAATTTGTTGAGTATTGTTTTGTGGCTGATTCTGTTGTAGATTTTAGAGTATGTGCCATGTGCATATGAAAAGAATGTTGTTTTTGGGTGGAGAGTTCTGTAGATGTATGTTAGGTCTGTTTGATCAAGTGTTGAGTTTAGTTCTTGAATATCTTTGTTAGTTTCTTGCCTTAGTGATCTAATATTGTCAGTGGGGTGTTGAAGTGTCACTATTATTGTGTGGTTATCTAAGTCTCTTTGTAGGTCTCTAAGAATTTGTTTTATGAACCTAGGTGAGCTCCTGTGTTGGATGCATATATATTTAGGATAGTTGAGTCTTCTTGTTGAATCCTTTACCCGTTTTATAATGTGTATAATAATATAATGCCCTTCTTTGTCTCATTTGGTCATTGTTGGTTTAAAGTCTGTTTTGTTTGTTTTTGAGACAGATTCTTGCTCTGTTGCCTAGGCTGGAGTGCAGTGGCACTATCTCGACTCACTGCAAACTCTGCCTCCTGGGTTCAAGGGATTCTCATGCCTCAGCCTCCTGAGTAGCTAAGATTACAGGCGTGCACCACCACACCTGGCTAACTTTTGTATTTTTAATGGAGACAGGGTTTCGCCATGTTGGCCAGGCTGGTCTCAAACTCCTGGCTTCAAGTGATCCACTTGCCTCAGCCTCCTGAAGTGCTGGGATTACAGGTGGAACCACGATGCCTGGCCAAATCTGTTTTGTCTGAAATTAGAATAGCAACCCATAGTTTTGTTTTGTTTTCCATTTGCTTGGTGGGTTTTTCTTTATCTCTTTACTTTGAGCCTATATATTATCCCCTTATTTTAGTGCGAATATATCTGGCCAACTATTTTTATTACTGTTGTTTTTAATGTAATGGATGTGTTGTAAATGCTAATCTCTAAAAGAGTTCTGATTTTAGTTTAGAAAGATTTCTTGGTAAACAAGTATTTATTGAGTCTGTGTATTTTACCAAACTAGAAAACATGAATTTGCTTGAAAACATTAGCAAAGGACCAGTTTTAAATAGCTATGAATTAAAGATGAATGTGCTGAGGGAGGCATATATCCAGGAAGAGTGGGAATAATCTAAAAAGTCTTCCTAAGAAAATTACTTTTGTTTCTTAGCCCCATACATATTTGTTTTTTGCTCTAAATTTACATCTCATGCATTTTAACAGTAACTTCATTCTCTGCATTTTAGCACTATTGTCAATGACAGGATACTGGTCCCCTTTCCCCAACCTGCATTTTTGTTTTTAAGCAGTGGTGTGTGTGTGTGTGTGTGTGTGTGTGCAGGTGTGTGCGTGTGTAAGAATATCACACTTTAGACACTATTTTCGCATCAGAGAACTGTGAGGACAAATGAGATAATTAAGGAGAGGAGGAGTACATAGAGAAGATAAGTTTAAGGACTGAGTGAGTTTAGGGGCACTTCAGTATTATGAGGTTAAGGAGGTGAGAAGGAACCATTACAGGAGACCTGAGAGGACTGGCTAGGGAATAGGAGAAAAACGGTGAAGAGTATAGAGGTCTAGAAGTCAAGTGTTGAAAGTGTTTCAAGGAGGAAGGTGTGATCAGCTGTGTTAAATGCTGCTGATAGATGGGGGGAAGTATTAATAGGTTTAGCAAAGTGGTGGTTATTGATGACCTTGATAAAAGCATTTTTGTTGGTGTGGTGGAGGCAAAGGCCTGACTGAAGTGGATTTAGGAGAGAATGAGAAGTGAGGATTTGGAAGCACTGCATATATATTACTGGAAGGGGGTCCTGATCTAGACCCCAAGAGAGGGTTCTTAGATCTTGCTCAAGAAAGAATTCGGGGCAAGTCCATAAAGTGAAAGTGAGTTTATTAAGAAAGTAAAGGAATAAAGAATAGCTAGCTACTCCATGGGCAGAGCAGCCCCAAGGGCTGATGCTTGCCCATTTTTATGGTTATTTCTTGATTATATACTAAACAAAGGGTGGATTATTCATGATTGCTATGGCATTTGTAAACTGTCATGGTGCTTGAGGGAGTGTAGCAGTAAGGACAACCAAAGTTCACCCCGGTCACTATCTTGGTTTTGGTGGGATTTGTCTGGCTTCTTTATTGCATGCTGTTTTATCAGCAAGGTCTTCAAGACCTGTGTCTTGTGCTGACCTCCTGTCTCATCTGTGACTTAGAATGCCTTAACCTCCTGGGAATGCAGCCCAGCAGGTTTCAGCCTTATTTTACCCAGCCCCTATTCAAGATAAAGTTGCTCTGGTTCAAACACCTATGACATATAGACATCTCTTTCAGTGAGTTTTGCTGTAAAGAAGCTCAGAGAAATGAAGCACTATTTGGAGGAATGAAGATGAGAGAAATAATACTTTGTTTCTATGCTAATTAGTGAGATTGAGTAGAAAATTTTATGATGCAGTAACTGGAGGGAAGAATTGCTGGAGAGATTTTCTTGTGTAAACAAGAGAGGATAGAGTTTAATGAGGGTTTTTGTTTGTTTTTTGTTTGTTTTTTAGATGGACTCTTGCTCTGTTGCCCAGGCTGGAGTGCAGTGGTCTCAGCAAGATCAAGTGCGGTGATCTTGGCTCACTTTTACCTCCGCCTCCCGGGTTCAAGTGATTCTCCTGCCTCAGCCTCCTGAGCAGTTGGGATTACAGACGCGTGCCACCACGCCCGGCTAATTTTTTTGTATTTTTAGTAGAGACGGGGTTTCACCATATTAGCCAGGATGGTCTCAATCTCCTGACCTCGTGATCCGCCCTCCTCGGCCTTTTAAAGTGCTGGGATTACAGGCATGAGCCACCATGCCCAGCCTAATGAGGGGTCTTTAGATGGCAATATGGATGATTTATCCATAGTAAGAGAAGGCAAGGCAGAATATATGTGCACAGATGCACACAGGTTATAGTTGAAGAGCTTGTGGAAAATCTGTGTTTGCTTCTCTATTTTTGCGTGAAACAGGAAGTTAGAACATCTAGGAAATTCAGGGTGGAGAAGATGATAGAGGGTGAAGAAAGCAAAGAACATATGAAATAGTAATCTAGCAGAATGAGAGAGTGTATGAACTAGAGAAATGGTGTGTAATATCTAGGCAGTATTAAGGGTCTAGTTGAGGTAAGTGGCTATGAATTCAAAGTGAGTCTCTGTGGTGGTGTTTTTTTCTGTAGACTCATTTAACTGTGGGTACAGGACTGGAATAGTCAGAAAGTTGGCTTTAAGCAGTTTTCCGTTTGACAAGGAAGTACTGTGAAGTAAGTAAGTGCAAGGGAATGATTGTAATAAGAGGCATGGAATTTTAAGAGCTGGGAAAAGCGAGACGTGAGAACATGAAATAGATACTCTGTAGTGTAGTAGGAACAGTGGAGGTTTTGGTGAAATTGAACAATTCGAGGTGTTGGTTGGGGGTACTAGAGAAAAAGAGCTGGTGGTCAGACAGTAGAGTGTTTGAAATTTAAATCAGGGAGTGATTGTAGTTAATTGGTAATGCCAGTCCAGGGGATATGATCATTGAGGTGAATGACTGAGGTAGAATGGAAGACAAGATCATTGCAGAAGAGGAATTTGATTAACTGAATGGCCAAGGTGTTTAAATGCTCATTTATGTGAAATTGGAATCAGTAAGAATTAGAGCAGTTGGTAGTACTGGAAAGAATAATGGTAAGCCTGAAACTAAAGCCTTAAGGAGTGAGATAGAGTGACTTAGAGACAGGCAAATGATGTCAACAAAGAGGGTGGTACATGCTGTAGTCTGATGGCATGAGGTTCAATACTTGGGGTTTTTAGAGACAGAGAGGTAGAAGAATCTGAAAGTGGCAGTGAGGGACAAGGCCCAGTTTCCAGGCCTAGTGGTGGGAGAGGAATATTGGAGAGAAAAATAAAAGGGCTTATTTTTCTATCTGAGAAGGCTGTTGGGGAACAGTGTCCTCAGGTAAAAACTAGGCTTTAGTAAGCATAAAAGGTAAAAAGACCGTTTAAGAAGAGCTAGAGATAAAGGTCATTTTGGTGATGATTAACCTTAAAATTCAGAAACACAGGAATAGGGAGTGAATGGTAGGTAGAATCAGAAGGGGGATTAGAATCTGGTAGTTCTGACTTTTTGTGAGAACTGTTAAAAATAGAGTTAAAAGGTATAATGATGTTAACTCTTACAGTCTTTAATGTGGACAGTGGTAAGACTGTCCATGTTAAAATGCAAATGATGTTGAAGGGAGGAAAGGGTAAGGTCGTGCAAGGGACACTTACAATCTGGGGCCTCCACTTCACTTTTGCTAATGGTATTGGAGAGGCTGACCGAGAGATGGAAGGACAGTCTTACTTCATCAGAGCACATGGATTTCCAATGCCCTTTTTATTTATTTATTTATTTACTTTTTAACATTTTTTTTTATTATTATACTTTAAGTTCTAGGGTACATGTGCATAACGTGCAGGTTTGTTACATATGTATACTTGTGCCATGTTGGTGTGCTGC
>NW_012120709.1:2033916-2042010 GCF_000951035.1 Colobus angolensis palliatus | reverse complement strand
CAGCCTAAGGAGATTTTGGGCTGAGATGATGGGGTTTTCTAAATATACAATCAAGCCCACAAGAGAAAGCTGGAAAGATCTAAAATTGACACTCTAACATCACAATTAAAAGAACTAGAGAAGCAGGAGCAAACACATTCAAAAGCTTCCAATGCCCTTTTTAAACTCTTGCTGATGGAAGCTGGGGGATAAGGAAATGGGTTGGCCTGTCTGGAGCACAAGATGCTGAATAAATAACCAATTATATGATATATCGTTGCCATTTTACATATAAAGAAAATGAGATTCAGAGAGGTAGAACACCCTGCCCATAGTCACATGGCTACTAAGTAGTGGAGTAAAAGAAAATGAGGCAGTCTTAAACAGTGGATGAGGAGTCAAGGAACAGTAAGATTCTATGAGATAATATCGTATTGCCATGAACTATTATCTTCATTTACTATCAGATCTTATTACATGGATTCATACTGAATTCTAAATGGGTGATTAAATTACCAATCCAGCCTTCTCATGTGCAATGAATTCCTTGTTTTTTGTTGTCCAAAAACTTTAAAAATATTTATGGGAAATAGGCTTAAAGATAGTTACTGTCTCTGGTAGTTCCTTCTTAACCTGTTTCCAAATCCAGTTAAGCTTTATCTGCTCCAAGGAGCATTCCCTTATTGGTCTCAACTGAACTTCATCCTCATGTACTGAGTTTATATAATAATAAATATTGGGGTATATGTTTGTGTTATATCTCCCAAGTTAGATAATAAGCACTTTGAGGAATTTCTCCTTTAGTTCTGTACTCCATATCAAAAGCAATATGAGATACAGAATTGGATCTGTATAATTCTGTATCTGCTTCTCTCTCTCTCTCTCTCTCTCTGGCTGTGCCACTAATTTGAACTATATTCCAAACCATTTACTTCACTTCTCTGGGCTATACTTTATCTGTAAATAAGGGGAGGGATAGGGTTTCACTAGAATGATCTCAGAAATCCCTTACATTTTTAATATTCTGTAAGTTCCTGGTTGGCTGTGAGAATAGTTGGCTACTAATGCAATACTTGCATGTGAAAGGGACAGTTTTAAAAAATATTTGGTATAATTCTAGGTACTGTATAGCTTAGTGTCCTTGAAAGGTGTGGGCAGTAGCCAAGTGGGATCAGAGTGAGAAATAAGACTGGAGAGAGAGTGTGGGGCCCAATAGTCAAATGCTTTGACTCGTAGTGGGTATTTGTGAATGTGGGACTGAGAAGATTAAAGATAGAAATTTGAAAATCATTTGCACAGAGGTGATAATTGAAGATGTGGGAATTCATGATATTTCAGAGAGAAATTAAGAAGAGAGAACCGGAGGCAAGGTCAGAGATTTCAAGAGAATCTATATTTAGGGGACAACTGGAAGAAATAACCTAGAAAAGGAGGGAGTTAAAGCTTGTAAATTTTAATGACAAGGGAAGCTTACAGAGCAAAGAATTCCAGGAGGGAGGTAGTGATGATAGCATCAAATAATGCACAGAGGTTAAGGAAGTTGGGAACTCAGAGAAACAAGGCCCCTGGATTTGTTCCTGAGGTCATTAATGACATCTAGAAAACAGCGTCAATAGAGTACCTCTCCCAAAGTAGACTGGATGGGGCAGAATGATGCACATGAGAGGAAGGACTGGCTTTGAACCCAAAAAGAGAAATGTTATCTTCAATAGGAAGGACAGGTGTGTTTGGATATAGATAAGTTTATTGAAGGAAGGGCAAGAAGTTGAGGCAGTCCATGCCTCCATACCTTAACTTTTTCATTCATGTAAAATAAGTATTTCTAAAACATTATAGAGACTGTGTTGACATTGTAATTAATTTAACATTTTATTAATCAGTCCAATGGACTTTTCTCTTATTTCCCTTGACTGCTCTGTAGTATTAGGATAACTACTTATTTTGAATAGTTCCATTTGCTAAGTATTAAATCTTGTTTTATATCTTGTCCCTCTGCTACATAATTCAATTTTATGGATTTGATTTAGCTGTCACCTAGCTGTAACCTCTCGATAGAATGTTAAAGCTGTATTTCTGCTTGCTTAATGAATATATCGACTTTGATATTTTGCAAGAACCTCAAGTTCAATGTTCAATGATATCAAAATCTTTTGAATTATTTCCACATGCCGCATACTAGCCAAACCTGCTCACTCTTCTGTATTTTCTGTCTTTGTCATTATGTGGCATCGTTCCGTTGTCAATATATTAAGTGATCTTACTGCTCTAATACAATAACTTATTAACTGACATAAATTCCTCTAGAATTTTTTCCCCAGTGCATGCTCCATAACCTGAGCAGAATGTCTCTGCACATAGAATTATTTGACACTTCTACTCAGAAATGTTTGATGGCTTCCCTTTGTCCTCAGAATATAATCTGATATTTTAGCATGGTATCCAGGTTTATTCACAGAACATAGCTTGAACCTTTCTTGCCTCCACAAAGCCTAGTCACATAAGTTTCCCCAAATGATCTATTTATTTAAGCTGTTCTCTCTCAGGAATGTTTTTACTCTTCTGCTTTACCATCACATCCTACTAACAGGTCACTGTCCAGCAAATAAGACATTTTTCAAGCTTGCCTCAGCTTTCCCAGTCATATTTAGTCCTTTCCTCCTCTGTGCTCCTGTAGTTTTTTTTTTTTTTTAACCATTCTTATAGCATTCATCACAATCAGATTCATAGACAGTTAAAAAGGAGTCTGTCTCTCCCATGAGGCCATAATTTGGAAGCACATATAACATTGTTGTATTACATATATGTCTTCATAGAACACTCATATAACTGATAAGCAGTGAATCAACATTGCCTGAATGAATGAACAAATATATGATCATGTAAAATCTAAAATCCTTTGGCCTTGCTACCACCTCAGTCTTAAAAAATTTCAAGACAGAAATCAGCAGCTCCTGTGAATAGTGCTGCAATAAACATACGTGTGCATGTGTCTTTGTAGTAGAATAATTTATAATCCTTTGGGTATATACCCAGTAGTGGGATGGCTGGGTCATATGGTACATCTAGTTCTAGATCCTTGAGGAATTGCCATACTGTTTTCCATAATGGTTGAACTAGTTTACAATCCCACCAACAGTGTAAAAGTGTTCCTATTTCTCCACATCCTCTCCAACACCTGTTGTTTCCTGATTTTTTAATGATTGCCATTCTAACTGGTGTGAGATGGTATCTCATTGTGGTTTTGATTTGCATTTCTCAGCTGGAAACCATCGTTCTTAGCAAACTATCACAAGAAGAGAAAACCAAACACCGCATGTTCTCACTCATAGGTGGGAACTGAACAATGAGATCACCTGGACTCGGGAAGGGGAACATCACACACTGGGGCCTATCATGGGGAGGGGGGGAGGGATTGCATTGGGGAGTTATACATGATATAAATGATGAATTGATGGGTGCTGACGAGGTGATGGGTGCAGCACACCAACATGGCACAAGTATACATATGTAACAAACCTGCACGTTATGCACATGTACCCTAGAACTTAAAGTATAATAAAAATAAATAAAATAAAAAAAAAAAGAAATCAGCAGCTCCTCAAATGACCTGTTTCTTCTTTACTGTCTAATTTGGCACACTGACTTTTCAGTCAGCAAGACTGGGGATCATATTTTGAGTCTTCCTTCTCCCTTGTTTTTCATGTCAAGTCAGCTACTAAATTCTATTCCGTTTCCAAAATGTCCCATATGTCCACTCCTATTTTATTTTTACTGCTAGTTTAGGCTCGCAATACCTTTGACTTGAGAAGATTTCCTAATAGTCTTGTAACAGATGTTCCCTCTCTTGTAATCCGTTCTTTGATTTGTTGTTAAAAGTCTCCCTAAAGTACAGAAACTTTCAGAGGTCTCTCATTGCTTACAGAAATACCAACTTCTTATTCAGCACTTTCTAATCTGTAATCCAAACCTACCTTTTCAGGCTTATCTCTAATTGTGCCTTATAAGTACCCTGTACTCCAGTAAAAGTGATCTGCTTCCTCCAGTTGCTTTAACATGTCTTGAATTTCCTACTTTGTCCTTTTTCATGCTGTTCCTTTGCTTAGTGAAACTGAGAGTATTGAACCTCATTTATCTTCTGCTTAACATCAAATGCCACCTCTTTCATAAAAGCCTTTCTTGAGCCTCTAAATTAAAACTTTATATTAACTTTTCATATACAGCATTGTTAGGTGGTCTCTCTCCCCAATATTGTGGATATATTTTGAAATGTAAGACATTTGAAATAGAATCACTACTTAGCTAAATAGGTATAATTTCTGGTAAAATCACATAATATAAACAACACCCAAGGACTTTGTTTCTCCAAGCCCCCAGGGATTTGTTTCTCTTTCTCACACCCATTTATCATGTTCTATTTGTGTTGTGTGTGTGTTTGTAGAGACAGCATCTCACTGTGTTGCTGTGCTTGTGTTAAGTACACTAGTGAAAGTTCACCAAAAGCAGCAAGGGTCATATTTATCTCTGTATCTCTAGGGGTTCCTAGATGAGTATTTTCTTTCTTATTGTAGGCGCTAAAAAAGGCATTGGTTAAACTGAGAAATGGGATAACCAAAATAATATGCTGCTGAAGGGAGATGATCATTTATAGAATCAGAACTAAGAAAAAAACGTTTTTTAAAAAAACCAACCAGACCATTAGTAATTATAGAAAGAACAATTTCAGGGCATCATTTGATAGTGGCAGAAGCTAGATTCCAAGAGATTAAGCAGTGAATGGGCATTGAGAAATGGAGGCAAAGATGATAGACACCTAAGAATGGAATATGGTATACAGATTTGGGAAGAGACTTGTGAACAAAAACCATATGTAGTATTTGAAAGAAAAAGGAGTTTGCTGTCAGAAATGCAAGTACCAAGTGCATTATTCCAAAGTGTTTCCATTTTTTTAGGTTGGCAGAAAAGTACTCCAAGTAAGTCAGGCAGGCCACTGAAGCGAATAAGCAGCTCCAGCATGTGAGGTCACAAGGTTAGAGTAAGTGTGTGAATCACAGAATAAGAAGACTTGTAAACATAACCTTGTTGAACACTGGCAAGGGTGATGTCCTGGAGTCAACTGAGTTTACATTAGTCTGGTCCAGTTTAGTCTGATTAAATTATTTATTTAGAGAGAAGAGTTACTGAACCAACTGTGTATGTATTCTTAGGGGGTCTCTCTCCCCGAAATTATTGTGGATATATTTTGAAATGTAAGACATTTGAAATAGAATCACTACTTAGCTAAATAGGTGTAGTTTCTGATAAAATCACATGATATAAACAATGAAAATATTTAAGGGAATTGTGGCTAATATTTGATAGATGTCATTTCTGTTTGTAAGTAAGGGTGTTGAATTTGCACAGTGATAGTCCAGAGCTCCTGAAATTTATGCAGTTGTTGGATTTAGTTTCCCTTTGACTCCATTATACATAAATATTCTCTTAAAGACTTTATTGTAAGAAACACAATATTGGATTAATTCTATTTAGTCTTTGTGTCTTAACTTTATATTTAAGACTGTGATTACATAATCAAAATACTAAAAAATTTCAAATATGAAGCTGTTGTTAGCACACATGTATGTGTGCATCATGTGTGTATAAAAGGTTTAATTTTTTGGTATTTATCTGCATATTGTATGGATGTTACGAAAGGTAGAATACTCATTTCAGAAGCCCTGGACCACTTTAGAACTAAAAGGGATCATCTGGGCTGAGATTCTTAACCTTTAAGTCCCTAACATTGTAAGCGCTTCAGGAAATAGCTTTCATGGGATTTTCGAAGAGGTCTGTGACCACCAGAAAAGTTAAGAACCACTAACAGTCTAATTGGTACTTTTCACAGACTGACAGTGTAATGGTGAGTGGGAATTAAGTGACTTGGCCAATGATATTGCTGTTAGCTAGATAGGACTAATCCTGGTTTCTCAATTCCCAACTACTTCTTTAACCATCCCAGTGGAAATAACATAGTCAAAAACCAGCTCCCACCAGTTTTTTTTTTTTTAGATTGTCATTCTTTTAAGACAACCTCTTAAAATAAATGTTTGTCTCAGTATCCTAGGAAGTCTTTTGATGGGAATGGGACATGATATATGGTATACAGAATAATATGTGCGCAATAACAACTCCAGAAGGAAAACTAGACTTCCACCTTCCCTACCCATGTTTTATCCCTCTCCCTCCTTTCACAGATTTCTTTTTTGTTTTATCTTCCATATTCTAGTGATTAGAATAATTTAATCTTCTGATCATTCTCATTCAGTCTTTCACTCCTTAGCAAATATTTCCTGAGTGTCTTCTTTATACCAAGTGCTATGCTAGGTCCTAGGAATAGAATGTTGAGCAAAACCAACAGGATCCCTTCTCCTTGAAGTATGACGTCTTAGGAAGCATAGTCATTAATCAAGACAGGCATGGTGTCTTGCATCTGTGATTCTAACTCCTTGGGAGCCTGAGTGGGGAGGACCACTTGAGTCCAAGAGTCTGAGGTTGCACTGAGCTATGACTGCACCATTGCACTCCAGCCTGGGTGACAGAGCAGACCCTGTCTCAAAAAAAAAAAAAAAAAAAAAAAAAAGACATTAAACATTTGCAAAGATATGTAAGAAGAGACAACTGGTGGTTAAGTGAAAAGAATGAAAAGCACAAAGTGCTATGAGAGTGGCTATGGGAGCACTGGTTTTGTCTGGGGCATCTGATTGGATTTTCCCAAGGAGGTGATATTTCAGTTGAGAAGAGTTTGGCAGAACCATGCTTCCTGCAGAGGGCTAGCTAATTTCAGAATCTCAAAGAAGGCTAGTGTGGTTGAACTGGAGAGAGCAAGGGGAGAGAGAGATACACAAGAGGAACTGGAGAAGGAGGCAAGGATTAGATTATGTAGCAACTTGAGGCTGTGGTAAGGTATTGATCTTTATCTTGAGAGCAGTAGGGAGCCATTGAAGGATTTTAAGCAGGGGAATGACATGGGTTGTTTCCACTTTTTGGCTACTGTGAATAATGCTGCTATGAACATTCATGTACATATTCATGTACCTGTGTTTTTAATATATATTTTGTTTTTCTCTGGTAAATCTTATTTCTGTGTGTGGAAAAAATTTTCATTTCTCTTGGGTTTATTTTTAAAAGTGGAATTGCTGGATCATAGGGAAATTCTGTGTTTCAGCTCTTAAGGAACTACCAGAGTGTTTTCCAAAGTGGCTATACCATTTTACATTCCCACAAGCAGTGCATGAGTGTTCCGATTATTCCACATCTTTGCCAACACCTGCTATTGTCTGTTTTTTAAAACATTTTATAGACAGTATAGTGTGTGTGAAGTGATATCTCATTGTATTCCCCTTGCTTTTTATTAGCTAGGCTTTTAAGCCTGGCATTTAGATTTCAGCAAATTACAGCCTTTTATCTGTTTAGTTTGAAAAAACTACTTATTTATAAAATATGCCTTGTAGTTTCTCAAGTCCTTTGTTTTTACTTTTTTTCCCTTTGTGTGTGTGTGATTTCCAAAGCCTCGATCTGATTCATTCACTCATTAAAGGCCCAACCTTAGTTTCTTCTGTTTCCTTCATTAACACTTGGAACCACCTGAAATAGTTGATATTTGGCCATTTGACCTATAAAAATAGCAATTTCAAATGGTCCAACTTAATACATTTCTTGGCTTCGTCTAGTCATAATTATTACTATTTCCTTTGGTTTTTTTTTTTCCTCCTGGCCCTTGTTTGTACCTCTCATGGTATTATTGATATGCTCGTGTGGTATAATGTCTTTTATTGGGCAGAAATCTGAAGTGCAGAGGCTGTTTCATAACCCAATGTTTTGTATATAGAAAGGGCATGGTAATTGTTAAAATTTTTTTCAAGGAAGAAAAGAAGATGAAAATGGTTTCTTCATGAAATTATCTTGTATAATTGGAGTATGTGTCAGTGGAAGTAAACAGTTTTGGGAAATGTAATGTAGAAAACAGTAACAGGCAAAAGGAACATTCGATTTTTACTCATATTTTCTCAGCGAAAAGTTACTATTGGTGATGTAATCGTATACCCTCTTCCATTGGTACTGTCTTCTTTTTTTTTTTTT
>NW_012120709.1:2015407-2033236 GCF_000951035.1 Colobus angolensis palliatus | reverse complement strand
GACCTTGTGATCCGCCCGTCTCGGCCTCCCAAAGTGCTGGGATTACAGGCTTGAGCCACACCGCGCCGGGCCAGTACTGTCTTCTTCTTTTTAGTCCTTTTTAGAACTTAAGAGCTTTCTTTATATAGAAGAAAAGTAATTTTAAGCAGTCAATTTCAAATTGGAGTTATTTTTCTTCAAATTTTCAAGAAACTCTTTTGATAACTTTAATCTTCTATGATAGTTTCACTTTTAAACTGCATTTGCAATGCCAAGACACATGCTTCCATAGTGGGAATAATATTTATTTTTCTAATACTTTGAACATAATGCCATTCAAGAGATGTATTTCGTCTTCAAGTTCTTATTTCGTAAACATTAGGCCACTAATTATAGTTCTTGCCTTAGAACTTCTGCCATTATAATTTTATTCATGTAGCTAATCTGACTTGAGGGATAATATGTGTGCAGTAATACTCAGTTGTCATAAATAATAATAGCTACATGTGCCACGAATTCTGTTTTCAATGTTTTACATATTTTATTTTGAGAAGGTTGTTTGCTCACAGATTGTAGTAAAGAAAGAATCTTGAAATAGTAAATAATAACAATATGTGGGGAGAGGAGCTTTTAAGTGAGTAAATGCAATATAATGTTACAGGTATTATAGAAAAGTGTACAGTGTACAGTAAAAGAAGCAGTAGTTATGTCTACAAGATAGATGGGACAAAAAAGGCATGGAAGATTATAAAGGACATTAGAGACAGAGACAATAGGGTTATCAAAGGCACAGAGGCATGAAATGGCTAGAGAACTTAAGAAATCTGCAAGCCATTCCCATTGGTTCCAGATGAGTAAAAACTACAGCTGGATATGTAGAACAAGGGCCAGATTGTCGAAAACTGAGTGTTATGCTGAGGAGTTTTGGCTTGATTTGGTAGGCAGTGAGGAATCAATGAAGATTTAAGCAAGGGATTGATATGACCAGATTTGGGTTTTAGATGACTTTGGTTTTGGTTTGGGATAATATATTGGATGAGTAGGAGAAAAGAGACAAGTAATTTGCAGTAGTCCAGAAAAGTGGTGTTAGGATGATAAAAAAGTAGGATAGAAGATAGACCCAAGGGATGGTACGGAAGTAGACTGTACAGGACTTTGGATTGATTGGATGTGATAGCTGTGTGGGAGAAAAAGATGGTTATGGTTTAAAAAAGTCACTTGGGGAATGGGAGAATCACTGAGCACTGTGTTGGGCCTAGCTGATGTTTCTAATTATAAGTCTTAAGTGGCCCCAGTTTGAAGATTGCCTTTACTAGTAGCCAAGAAAGATGGTTATGTTGGTCCACATTTAGGGATTAGCAGGACAGTCATGGCTAATGGATACGGATATAAGGACACTGATGGTTAGGAAGGGAAGTGAAGTGGGCAAGGGAGGGCAATGAATCATGAGGGATAATAAAAAATAGAGATGTTGAGGGTCTGGGTAGCTCTACTAGGTTGAAGATGAGATGAAGGGAAAGTTAAGAAAGTTAAATATTTAGAAAGGGTCGGCATCTGGTCAAAGATTAATTTCCTCAAGTTTAAGATTATGGTGGCAGGGTAATTCCCAGAAATGATAAAGTCCAAGGTGTAATAACAAAATGTACATTGCTGAAGTGGGAATGTGTATGAGGGATGTAGGAATTGAGGAATTTTGAGCTAGATGGTTGATAGTTTATGGATAATAAAATTCCCATAATGATGGCAGCTTTGGAGTAGAAAGAAATGCTGGAGAAGAAAGTGAGCCAGATGAGAAAACCCTTAGTGAGTGAGGAGGATGGGTGGGTGGATGATAGTAACAAGGAGGTTGTATACTGAAAAGCCATGAACCTTAGAGGAAGAAGGCTTTTATATATGAAGATGCAAAAATAATACTAATGTAGAAGCCTGAAAGTTCAGCTGGGAAAATGCTTGTTTCATCTTTGGGCACTGTTAGATGTGGGAAAAGAAAAGAGTTTCTTATTAAAGTCTGCAGGGAAGTGGATTCCTATGAGGGGAGCTCAGTTGAGGCAGAGGTGAAGGGGAGAATCCTGTTAAAGATATAGGGGAGTTTATTCACTGTGGATGAAAACATTCAGATGAAGATTAGGAAGCGAGTTAGTAGTTGAAGAAAGGCTTGGACAGAGAAAAGTGGGGTGTAGGAAACACACAGTAATATGGTAATGAACATATGCGACAGAGTGTTGAGTAGAAGTTTTAGCATGTGGAAGAGAGGCCCAGGTTGACAAGGAAAACAGGAATGTCTGGATGGACTGAGGTGAAGTGTGTAGGCCTAGGAAATCTGAGGACCAAAATGGTATTGGTTACTTAATGAGGTTAGAGACTGCAGTTTCTGCTCCAAGTTCAAATGCCTTGCTAATTGCAAGATTCTTATTCTTTGGAGTTTGTAATTTTTAAAAAGAGGTGGCCATGTAACTGAAGTTCTCTAGTCTAATGTGGGAGGTGTTAAGTGCAGTTATAGATAGTCTATGAAAGTGTAGAAGACTGAGAGTTTAGTTCCAACTGGAAGACCTTCTTGGAAGACTCCAAGACTTCTTGGAGAAGCTAGTTTTTTAAACCAGGTCTTAGAGGGTAGGTAGGATGTTATTAAATAGATTAGGGTAAAGGAACATTCTATTTTGGAAAGCCCTGAAGCAAAGGCATGAATTTTGGGAAATACAGAGCTTGTTTGTGGAACAGTTCATAAAAAATAAACATAGAGAGCTTGACTTCAAGATGAGCAAGGGAGAAGTGGAAAAAAAGCGGTGGAAATTAGCGTGTGTTATACCGGTAGCTATGGTGACTACAAGCATGCACAGAGCCAGTATGACAGAAGAAAACAAACAACTACAGAAAAGAGAACTATGCATCCTAGTGTGCCCATGGTCACCTTCAGTCTGAGTAGCTGCTAAAGGCAGCACTTCACGTTTATACCAGAAGTTTTAACAGTTCCGCTGCGCTCGTGTGCGCCTGCGTGATTCCTCGCTCTCTCACACGCTGTCTCTCTCTCGTTCTCTCTCTCCCTCTCTCCTGTGTGCTCTCTCTCCTCCCTCTCTCCCCCCTCTCTGCCTCTTTCTCTCTCTGTGTGTGTGTGTTCGTGTGTGTGTGCGTGCGTGCGCGCGCACGTGTTTCTGCCATAATCACAAGAACAGTACTATGATGCATTCCCACACTGTACCCCTCCAGCTCCTCAATATTTGCCTGGAGAGTGAAACCCTTTTTAGATTGGTTACACAGAAATATACATTAGTGCTTATTCAGCTATAACATTGTGGATCATAATATCTGCCTGTGTTTATGTGTGTCTGAAAAGAGAAGGTAATAATTAAAGGCTGTTTACCACACTTTGGCTTGAAAGACTGATTCTTTGAATCTGAGACTGCAAAGTACAAGTTCCAGTACCTGGATTTGTTATTTTATCTCTCTTAAATTTATTTACTTTATACTTTGGCTCTAAAGAGCCATTTGTTTTTTTTTTTTTAGTTTTTTGTTTTTTTGGTGACAGAGTCTTGCTCTGTTGTCCAGGCCGGAGGGAAGTGGTGTGATCTCAGCTCACTGCAACCTCTACCTGCCAGGTTCACATGATTCTCATGCTTCAGCCTCCTGAGTAGCTGGGACTACAGGCATGTGCCACCACTACTGGCTAATTTTTTATTTTTAGTAGAGAGGGGGTTTCACCATGTTGCCCAGGCTAGTCTCAAACTCCTGGGCTCAAGCGATCCATCCTCCTCGGCCTCCCAAAGTGCTGGGATTATAGGCGTGAGCCACCACACCCAACCAGAGAGCCATTTGGTTTCTTGGCGCTACGTGCTACAATAGTCTTTCTGTCAGTATTATTCTTCTAGATAATACACTATCTATAATTTCAAGTTATATTCAATTGCCTTTAAGAGGTTTTCTGTTCTCCCAGAAGGGCATATGCATATAAAATAGCATTATACATTTGAACTTGCCTTAACTAGACTTTATGAGATGTTGATTGCTATATTGTGTTTGACTGTATAGAACAGACTCTATTGCAGAGATTTTAAACATTTTAGTTTATTTATTTTATGAAAAAATTTTAATTTTATTTAATTAATTTTTTGAGATGGATTCTTGGCATGTTGCCCAGGCTGGTCTCAAATTCCTGGGCTCAAGTGATCTTTCTGTCTCGGTCTCTCAAGCATCTTGGACTACAGGCACACACAGCCGTGCTCACCCATTTATGTTCCATAACAAGAATTCCAGAGGTAGAGAGTTGTTGGCCTAGTGATGCTACAAAAATCTATGCTCATCCTACAAAAACCTATGCTCATCCTATTCTTTGGCTCCCTGTCCTTGGCAGGCCAGCATCTTGCTAATGTTTATAAGATGGCTCTTGTGTTTCCAACTTTACATTCTTATTTCAGGCAAGAGAAATGGGAAAGGATAAAGACTGCCCTGCTGTTTCTGCTCCCCTTTATTAAGAAAATAAAAGGTTTCTATAACCATTAGCAGATTTCCCACTAAATCCCACTGACTGGAATTGACTCACATGGCTCTCCTAGCCACAAGGAAGAGAATAGCAAGCCTCTTACCTTCGGCAGGGCACAAACTACCCTGATCAAAGTCAGGGAGAAAGGGGAAATCTATTTGAAGTAGGAAGCTAACAATGTCTGTCAAAGTACTGTGCTTAAAATTTGGTTATTTTACCTGTTATTTTAAGGAAAATGACATTTAATCAGAATTTAGATACAAAGAAAAAGGAAAACATTCACAGCCTATCACTTTTTCTTTCTTTACATTATAAAACTATGTAATATAATTTCTTATGACTACTTTTTTGTATAATAGTATAAGTTGTTGGAAATACTATGTTGTGTTTGCACTGGAATACCAGTTTTCGTTCATTTAAATGAAATGACAGTTTCTTTTTTGGGGAGGTGATTTTCACATTGTATAAGTATTTTAGTTATTCTTGTTATAGACAGGTTTGTAATGAATAAATGGAATTTGTTTTAAAGCTAAATGGTTCTTAATACTATCACAACTCAAAGGTGAAGTATTTCCTCAAAATCTAGTGAAAAAAATTTTGACTTCTGGTATATGGAAGACTTTTAATATGTTTTAGAAAAATACATTTTTGAAAATCTGAACTTAAAGACTCAATTCAAGGTATTTGAGGTTTTTCTACCATTGATCTTACCTTAAATAATTTTAACTTTGTTTTACTGATAAGAGGAAATGAATCAGTTATTCAGTTTGTGGCATATTGTCACAGATTTTTAAATTTAACAAGCATAATACATATTAACAGTGTACACAGGTCCTGAAGTAGATTTTGTGGAAAATAAAAAAGAAGTAGGCTTGAGCATGGTAGCCCATGCGTGAAATCCCGACACTTTGGGAGGCTGAGTGAGAGGATCGTTTGAGGCCAGGAGTTTGAGGAGAACAGCCTGGATAACATAGTGAGACCTCATTTCTCCCCCGTGCTCTTCCCCCCCCCAAAAAAGAGACATAATTTTTGTTCTTGGGGCACTAGTTGGTGAGATAAAATAAACAATAAAAGTGTGATCAGGTATCAAAAGTTTGGCCAGGCACGGTGGCTCACACCTGTAATCCCAGCACTTTGGGAGACCGAAGCGGGCGCATCACTTGAGGTCAGGAGTTCAAGACCAGCCTGGCCAACATGGTGAAACCTCGTTTCTACAAAAATTAAAAAATTAATCGGGTGTGGGGGCAGGTGCCTGTAATCCCAGCTACTCAGGAGGCTGAGACAGGAGAATCGCTTGAACCTGGGAGGCAGAGGTTGCAGTGACATGAGATCGCACCATTGCACTCCAGTCTGGGTGACGAGTGAAACTCTGTCTCAAAAAAAAAAAAAAAACCTCTATAGGAATTTAAGAAAGTAAAAGTAACTGTGGAGTAATTACTTATAATGGAAGAAGTAGATACTTAAGGCAGGGCTGTTTGATGTGGTGGGAAGGTACAAGGTACAAAGAAGAGCTTCTCTTTCCATCTTTATCTGCTCTTTTATCCATTCAGCCTTACTCAACTATTTGTAGTGTCTCAGATGTTCTGTAGACTTTGATACTTCTATACCTTTGCATTGCCTTTTGTTAGTTTTTGAAATTTCCATGTTTGTCTGATGATCTCCTATCTTTTGAGACTCAGTTTGAATATCATCTCCTCTGAGAAGTCTTCCCTGGACTTTCTGGCCAGAATTGGCTGCTTCCTTTTCTTTTCTCCCATAGATACTTGTATGTATGTGGGGTGTTTGTGTGTGTGTGTGTGTGTGTGTGTGTGTATGTATGTATGTGTTTCTATTTAGAGTCATCACATTGCACCACTTATTTACTTGTCTGTGTCACAAGCTTGTGAGCTTCATGAACATGGGGATGATGTCGTATTTATTTTCAAATCACAGTGCCTGGTGTAGTGGTTTTGTACATTGGACCACTTAATAATGTTCTTTGGATGAATGAATGGATGGGTGAATGGATAAAAAGAAGGAATTATCCTGGAGTGTCTTCATGAGTATTGGGAGTGTGTCCAGAGGGAACTTAGATCATAAGAATACTTGACCCAGCAGGAACAGTTTGTAATTTGTTAAGATTTAGAAATAAGATTGAATAGGCAAAGCAGAACTTAGTTGGCTGTGGGAATTTTAATAAGTATTGGAGTTATATTAAATACAATGTCTGAAACTGGTCTTTGAAGTCCCCACTTTTCCAACATACTGTACTTTTGTATTTTGTAGTGCCTCCACTTCTCATTCAGAGAATTCAGTGCATACAAAATCAGCTTCTGTTGTGTCATCAGATTCCATTTCAACTTCTGCTGACAACTTTTCTCCTGATTTGAGGGTATGTATACTATTTTAAAGTTCTGATCAAGTACTTTCTGTTAGATATTTGTGGCCAACACTATCAATATAACTAATTTAGCAGGAGATACTGATGGAGTATTCTCATAGACCCTGGTTTACAAAATATCACAGAATAGGCCAGCAAATTTGGAATGCTTACTTATTTGTAAAAGAAAAATGTGTAATTCATCTCTGAGGTTGATCACCTCTAAGTTCTTTGCCAAAAGATGATTAATGAATTTTTTGTGGTATAAAAGATTTTTATGATTATTCTCATAATAGTAACCAATAATAGCTAACATTTATGGAATACATACTATGTGCCAAGCATTGTTCTAAGTGCTATACATGAATTATCTCTTGTAAAACTGTCACCAATTCTGTCACCAGTCTACAGATGATAATAACTTGTAGAGATTAAGTAATGTGTCCAAGATCTCATAGCTAATAAATTCTATTGCCGGTGTTCCAGCCCATGCAGTCCAGTTCGGGAGCTAAGTCACTTAAATACTGTGTGATAGTTCCTACACATCTCATTATAGTTTGTAAGTATTCCTCTATTTATTAAAGGTCTCGTTTCTATGAAATTAACCACATTAGTGATATCCTGTAGCACGCTGTACATTTCTGGGTTCATCTACTTTTCTATAACTGCTTGTCTATGAATGATTGAGAAAATGAATTATATGTGTAGTGCTAACCCTTTAACCTTACTTCATAATCTTTTTTTTTCCTAAAAAACACAAAACAATAAACATTTATTTCTCATGGTTCTGGAAGCTGGGAAGTCCAAGATCAAGGTTCTGGTAAATCCATTATCTGATGAGGGTATGTATTCTTGTATCCTCATATGATGGACAGCATGTCAGAATCTTTTTTTTTTTTTATTTTTATTATTATACTTTATGTTCTAGGGTACATGTGCACAATATGCAGGTTATTCCAAACAAGTGGCTGCTTTCTCACTGGTTACACTTACACAATTTTAGCTACAACATTGTTTTCCTTAAGGAAGTCATTTGCTGTTGAGCGTATGTTGAGGATACTTACATCTTTTTCATCCATTTCATTGTCAAAACAGAATTCAACAAGAAGACAACATCCGTAAAATCTTCTGCATATTTGTCATTACCTTTTGTGAAATTTCATAAAATATTAGATTGGGAGTAGCATGATTTTAAACATCACTAAAAATTAGAAAGTCTTATCTTCGTAATCTGGATATATCTTGTGCTAATTATGAAAACTTCATGCTATCATTAGCCATTATCTTCATACAAAGGGCAGGGTTCATTGTTAACAAGAATGGTTATAAATCCGTTGTTGCTTCTCAAGTTGTTACTATTTTAAAATATATGTATCTAACGTTTGTTTATTCATTATGTTAATAAAAATCCACTAAGGGCTGATAGACTACTTAATAATTTTGAAATGTCTTGGCCTACTTCTGGTCACATTTCATTAGTTAAAAGCATCATTAAATAACGACTAACCTCATACTGTGACTGATAAAAAAACTCATACGAGGAATGAAGGAGTGTCATTTTGGCTATTTGCTTATGCCTCTGTTCTACCTGCTTTTTCTTGTCTGAGACATTTTAAACCATTTGTGTATACTTGCGAGTACTAGTTTAAACTACTTAACTCGACATACATGTGAAGTGCAGTACACTGCAGGATGCTGAAAATGGACAGATGAAGGATTCTCCACTGTCAACTTCTCTCTGCATGTAGACCTCCATCATTTCCTCAGGACACCATGAATATCATAAATAGTGAATGACTGGCTTATATTTGGGCAAAATGAGGGCCATAGTGCATAAAGTTAATCTCTATATAAAATATTTTAAGGTTTTCTAATTTTTCTTAAACTTTTAATTTTGGAACAGTTTTAGAGTCATAGAAAAATTGCAAAGATAATGCAGAGTTCCCATCTACTTTGCATCCAGTTTCACCCATTATAACATCTTGTATTAGTAAGCTACATTTGTTCCACATAATGAACCAATATTGATACGTTATTATTAAAGTTCACACTTTATTCAAATATCCTTAGTTTTTACCTAATGTTCTTTTTGTTCTAGGATCTTACCCATGCAGGATGCCACATTACATTTAGTAGTTATGTCTTCTTAGGTTTCTCTTGGCTGAGACAGTTTCTTAGACTTTTCTTGTTTTTGATGACTCTATCAGACTGTATCTTGTTTTTGATGACTTGATGGTATTTTATAGACCATATGACATTTTACTCATTATTCAACTGGGGTTATGTGTTTTGGGGAGGAAGGTCACAGAGGTAAAGTGCCATTTCATCACATTTTATTAAGGCTACGTACTATCAACATGACATCACTGCTGATGTTAACCTTGATCACTTGGTTGAGGCAGTGTTAAGTTTTTTCACTGTAATTATTCCCTGAGCCCTCCCCTACCCACATACTGTACTTTTTGGAAAGAAGTTGCTATGCACAGCCCACACTTAAGGAGTAGGGGGTTATACTCTACCTCCTTGAGGGTGGAACATCTAACAGCATTTTTTTGAAATCTGCATGGGAGATTTGTTTCTCCCATTTATTGATTTGTTTAATCTTTTATTTATCTTATTATGGATTCATGGATATTTATTTTATACTTTTTGTTACAATCCAGAACAACTTTATTGATTCTAGCTTCAAATCGAGAGTTCTTTCAGTCAGATCTTTTGTTCCTTTGCCATACTCTCGTCATTGTGTTTTTTGAACCATTGCTTATTTTCTGGCCTGACAAGATGCTCCAGACTCATAATATATATTTCCTCTCTCAGTTCTAGAATCATCATTCAGTTTTCATAGGAGCCCTGGTTCTTTTTTTTGGAAAACAATATCTAGCCACTAGGTGTGTTTAGTTGTTACTTTTTTTTACAAAAGAAAAAGTAACAAAGCCTTTTGCTTCTGAAGCAAAAGGTCATTTTGCACATGTACAATTTTGAGATAATACAATGGGTAGGGTGATTATAAATGCACATTTGTCTGGAATAGACCTCTTTATGCCTGTTGTCATTTCAGGTTTAACGTTGGACATAAGTGTCCTGAATTACGTGACTACCGTAGCACTAGGTTACAAAGGGAGTCTGTCAAATTTATACATCAGGTCTGTTTGCAGAAATTGTTTCAATGTATCCCCGTTAATGCCTTACTAATTTAGGATCTTTCACAATTTAGGAAGACCCTCACATAATTTTTATTTGCTGAATAAGCAGATAGCTGTTAGATTAAGGAGAATATGGTTTTAGGCAACAAAGGTTAACTGTTCTTTCCCTAGGAGAGTGCTTAAAGGGGCAGAGAAAAAAGGAAAAGTACCATGTTGTTAAGCTACATGTTACCCATTTTTCTCATTTTTAAAGGTATCTTTAGTTGTTAAATGTATCTTTACTTGAATTATAGTCTTCAATTGCTGGAGGGAGATGAATGAGTAACATTAAATTAAATGTTAGTATCGTTTAAAAAATTCAGCCTGATTTCAAATGTATATGTGGATTTCTTTTGCAGGGAAGGTTGGGGTGGGAGAAGGGATGTGCTTCTAATAATTAAAAAAAATGTCTAGCCTGCTACTGTGGTAGATATTCATACATGACTCATCTCTTTTAACTTTCTCAACAATCCTGTGATCCACTTGTTACTATTCCCATTTGACAAATGAAAAACTTGACAGTCAGAAAGGGTAAATGAAATCATGTGCTTAGCGGCACGGTTGGCTGTTGCCCTTATTTTGTCTCATGTCATTCATACTCTTGTAGGATACATTACTGGGAGAGACTTCTCCTACAATTTTGCTGCTAAGCTTTTTTAAATGCTAAGTGAAATTTTCTTGATTAAAAAGGAATATCTTTTATACATTTTGGGGGATGAAAATAGTGGTTTCAATATTACTTTCTTAATAAATATTTGAGAAATGCTTTTCTAAGTAACCAGAAAAGGAGTGTTTTATAATAAAATTTGATTTCCTTTCTCAATTTTTTAAATTGACGATGATTGCTTTTCATGTGTATACCTTTAGCAACCATAAAATGGTAGTGTTTTAATTATAGGCAAAACTAACTGCAGACAGTGATGTGTTGCATTTTGACTGACTATGGTTTGGCTCTTAGGTGTATGATGAAGGGTTTGGTGTAATGTTATTGAAAATTATCATCACAGATGATTTGAAGTTGGTTAACCTCTAGGCTTCCAGTTCTTCACACAGCCTCATTGCTTATTTGTGTCTTGAGCCTTCACATTTTATAAGCTCCTTTAGTAACAGCTTTTAAACAGAAAGTGTAGAGAACATAATACATTGAAAAGCTAATCCAGTTTCATTAAAAAGATTAAATTGTGTAGGTTTTTTGCTATAGGTACTGTATAATGGCACTTTCCTGAAAGGATAGTGCCTTAGTAGATTAACAGCTAAATATGAAAGCTTTTTCTATTAAGAATTTTGTATTCAAACAAGATTTGTTGCCTCTGCATTGGTAAAGCAGAATGGAAAATGGGCTGGGGATGGAACTAGTCTAGATATATGTTGAACTTTGATTTTTCAAGTGGAATTCTATTTATATTACTTTTTTGCCTTGTTATCCTTGTTTGTTATGGAAAAAGTCTCATACAGATGTAATCTGGTAGATGTATTTCGGAAAAACTGGGCACAAATCCAGGCTTTGTAAATGGAATTATGCTTTTCTGGTGACATAATTGTAGAGTGTTTTCTCTTTACTTCAGTTGTTCTCCCTCTGGAAGTAAAACTTATTTAATTTCAGTTTTAAAACTTAAAAATGTAGTATTCTTTTATATAGAATTTTAAGTAATGTATTTTAAAGAAATAACTCATTTGCAATTTTTAAAATTAGGCTTGTTTTTACTAGAACATATTTCTGAAGTTGGCCACTTAGTAGAATTAAGAACCCAGGGAACTTATGTCTGGTTGTTTATTTGCTCACTGGAGAATAAATCCCATAAAATATAGGATTTTGAAATTCAAATGCATAGCTTTACTTATTTGTAAGTTATAATTTTTATAGCGCTGAGTTTTAATTAAAGTATGTGCCTCAAATGGTGGCTATTGAAAGATAAAAGTCAAGCTATGTAATAGTTCCTTTCCTTTGTGAAGCCTGTGGTTTTATACCAATGTTTGTCAACAATTCAGAATTAAATATTAAATAGAATTATGTCTTTTATGTCTTTGTTTTAGATATCTTATGTACATGTGTATGATAAAGGATATATTTTGTTCTTAACCATCTGTCTTGTCTTGAAGTATGTAATAGCTTAAATCAGGCAAATGTGTCTATGTCTTCAAAATTTGTCATGCATATTTCCTTTACAAACTAAAGGCCAGAGATAATTGGATTTTTTTTTTTTTCAAGAGGGAGTCTCACTCTGTCCCCTAGGCTGGAGTGCACTGGTGACATCTTGGCTCACTTGCAACCTCTGCCTCCCAGGTTCAGTTGATTCTCCTGCCCCAGCCTCCTGAGTAGTTGGGATTACAGGCGATCGCCACCACGCCTGGCTAATTTTTTGAATTTTTAGTAGAGATGGGGTTTCACCGTGTTAGCCAGGATGTCGATCTTCTGATCTCGTGATCCACCCACCTCGGCCTCCCAAAGTGCTGGGATTACAGGCGTGAGCCACCGCACCCGGCCAATTGAATTATTTTTCAGTTAGACTATGTCCGTGAATGTGATATTAACATGTACTGAAAATATGCAGATCTATTTAGAATGAGTTAAGGCGTCTCATAGAGCATATGTTAGATAGTAAATAGTGTCTATCACATAATGATTATTTTAATAGAGAAGAAATGATTGTTAGCATTTATTTATGATTAACATCACGCCCTCCCTTACAAACAATATCAACTCTTAAGAACCTAGGAATTGAAAAAATCAACCTTAGCCAGATAAAGGATATCCATCAGAACTCTACAATAAGCCTCACACTTAATAATGAAATACTAGAAATATGTTCATTAAGCTTAGAAACGTGATGATTACTATTGCCACTGTTATTCAGCATTATGCTGGAAATCCTAGCCAGTAAAATAAGTAAAGAAAAATAATAAATGATACAAGAAATGAAAGGAATAAACAAAACTTTCATTATTTGTAGAGGATTGTCTGTATGGGAAATCTGAGAAAATCTATATACAAACTACCAGAACTAATTATATAGCTTACCACTATTGCCGGATACAAGACAACATAAAAAGATCATGCTTCTATACCTTAGCAAAAATGTTTAGAAAATGTGATTTAAAGAAGATCCCAGTTACAACAGCAACAAAAGTACTTTGCTTAGGAATAAGTTAAAATGAGATATGGAAGAACTAGATGAAGAAAGTTATAAAACTTTATTAAAGAAGCTAAAAGAATAAATAATAGGATGAGTAAATTCAGTAGTCTGGAGATGCAAAATATTTTCAAATATATCTATTAATTGAATATAATTTCAAAAAAATTCAAAAGTTTGTTTTGCAGCACTTGGCAAAGTTTTAGCTGACTCTAAAATTTATGCCAAGGTAAAAGGTCACGATGAACCCAGAAGAAAAATAAAGTGGGGAGATTCACCCAATCAGGCATAAAGCTAAAGTAAATCAGAATAGGAATAAATCAGTCAAGTTTAGGAACAGACTGATGTCTGTAGGAACTCTGTATATGACAGATGTAGTATAACAAATCAGTGGGAGAAAGAATGAACTATTTGGTAATCAATGCTAGGTTGACCATGTTTAAAAACAGAAGAGGTTGAATTTCTAACTCACGCACACCAACTGGATTCATTAGATTGAAAACCTAAAACTGAAAATAAAAACTTTAAAATTTCAGAAGAAAATATATGACAATATTGTTATGATTTATGATATCAGGAAGAATATTTAAAGTAAGACTCTAAGGTATTTTAAAGAAAAGATTATTATTTTTATTGTGCTAAAATTTACTAACTTTAGTGACAGATTCCATATGTGAAGACTATGAAAAGACAAATCACATTTTGGGATAGTAGACTTGCAAAGAATATGTGTAACTGATAAAAGATTAGTACCCAAATATGCAAAGAACACCTACAAATTAATAAGAGAAAATGCAGTCCAACAGAAAATTGAGAAAGTCTATGAACAACAAATTCAAGGAAAAATATATACATAATGTTTAACCAATATATTTTAAAATGTTAAACCTCAGTATAATCAGGGAATCAGGGATATGTCATTTTTAAAGCAACTGAAAAAACTTATTTCACATTCATCATATCAAAACAATTAACAAGTCTGATAATACCAAGGACTGTCTGAAAAGTGGGGCAGTGGGAATTCTCATGCAGTGCTGAAACAGCCACAGTAGAGAGAACTATAGCAATATCTACAAATGCTCATTCTTCTTAGCAGTTCCAGTTTTACTAATGTAAAAAGTCCCACATTTATTCCAGGAGACTGGAATAAAGATCTTACTTACACATTATTTGTGTGCATGATAAATGTACATCATTTGATAATAAATTGTGGTATATTCTATGACAGAAAGGTATCTAGCTAAGTAAATTTTAATACACAAAACATACTGTATATTGATTATAGACATATATGCAGTTGAGAAAATACAAGCTCCTCGAGTAATGTGTATCGAGTATCTTACAGTTTCCCTCTTGCTTCACCACATCACCAAAGGCCTGTTTACCTCAGTTCTTTTTACCTAGTACCTTTTACATGTCTGACTTCCAAGAAAAATTACAAGGCACACTAAAAGGCAAAATTTATATATAAGAATTATAGCTTTCTATTATAAATATGCTAATATAAGAGAAAGAAAACTTCTATTTATAATAACTAAAAATGTAAAATATCTAGGAATAAACTTAAATATGCAGAAACTATGTGAAGAAACTTTAAAACTGCTGAGTGGTAAAGATGAATACTAAAATAGAAAGACATACCTTGATTCGAACAGAAAAGCTAGGTATTTTTAAGATTTTAATTTTTGCTTATTCTATAAATATAGTTAAAATTTGACAAGATAATCCTCAAGTTTGTAATGACAAGTCTAGAAACAATATAAATGCCTTTCAGTGGGGAGGATGATTTTAAGATTATTTTTATGTTTACTATTGAATATGTGCAGTCTGAAATGAATGGTGGATCTCTATTTGTTTTTCAAGATAGATTAAAAATCCAAGGACAGAAGAACATTGTGAATAATAAGCTCCCATTTGTTGGCGATAGTAGGTGGGGTGATAGAAGAGGCTGTGGGTACATAAAGAGGTGATACTAGTTAAGGGCAGGTAGAATGGAAAGAATGAAGACATGTTTGGAGGCTATTGGAATAATTCCAAGTAAAAGTTGCTAAAGGACATGTACTAGGATAATGACATAATGCTTGGTAAAAAACAAATCTGAAAAAATTATAGGTGAGTGTAATGTACACAAAGCTACCTGAACATTGCAGATTATGGGGAGAGAGGAGTCAAAGATAATGATTCCAGGTTTCAAATCTGGTGACAATATGTGGTTCCTTTCTCATCTGCCCTCCCCTCCTCTGTGTACTTTGCTGTTCCTTCTTTTATAAGTGGGGTAATGCTAAAGTCTTCGTCATCCCTTGTTTTCCCCACTCTCTTTCTTCCATGTTCTCTTTCTTCTTTGTGGTTTCAGCTGTCATCTCTTTTTGAATGACTCCCACATTTTTACCTCTTGTTCTGATCTCTTTCTCAGCCTGTGGTCCTTCATATCCCTTGCTTGCTTGGGATGTTATGTTATGATCATGGTCTTAGTGTAATCAGACATCTGTTCAAATTCCAGCCACTGTTGGGAGATATATGTCACCTTGGAAAAGTTCCTTAACTTCTATAAGGGTCAATTATCCCATTTATAAATGGGCATATTAATACTACTTACCTTTCAAGAGTGTTAATGGCACTGAATGAATAATGATCTTCTAAAAACAGTACATAAACTGGGCTCATTCTCCTTCGTATGAGGTGAAATGAAAGAAATTTAGATAATATATCTATCTACCTATCTTCTGTTTTTCTTGTTTTTGGCAGATAATCTATTATGAGCCATCATTTATTGGAAAGGACTGTCTGAAGTATAGCTCAGAAGGACACATCAGAAGGTGTGGGGCTAGTCCTTATGGATGGAAAAGTGGGGCTATATTAGTGGTGTGGGAAATGAAAGGAAGAGACATGACAAAATGTAGAAATAGATTAAATATGAGAGTCAAGCAAGCATTAAATTATGACTTAGCTGATGTGTAGAATAATGTGTTACCCTTTAGAGATACAGGAAGTTTTTACAGAAAAGTTAAGGAATTGACATTTATTCCGTTGAATGTACCTTGTGTGGTGCATTTGTTACAACTGATGAAACGATACTGATACATTTTTATATTAATACTAAAATACATAGTTTGCATTAGGGTTCATACTTTGTGGTGTACATTCTATGGGTTTTGACAAAAGTATGATGGCATATATTCATTGTTACTGTATCATGTAGAATAGTTTCAGTGCCCTAAAAATCCCCTTTGCATCACCTCTTTCATTTTCCCCTCTCCCTGAACATCAGGCAATCACTAATCTTTTTCTTTGTCCACGTTTTTGCCTTTTCCAGAATGTCATGTAGTGTGCAGGAATCATCTAGTGTGCAGTCCGAACAGAGTGGCTTCTTTCACTTAGTAATATCCTTTTAAGATTCCTCAAGTCTTTCCATGGCTTGATAGCTAATTTCTTTTTATTACTGAATGATACTCCTATGCATGATGTACCACATTTTGTTTATCCATTCACCTACTGAAGGTCAAATTGCTTCTAAGTTTTCACAGTTATGAAAACTTTTAAGATTAAAATCTGAAAGTTTTTATTGATATTAGGCATTCATTTCTTAGGGCTGCTATAATAGCAGTACCACAAACTGGGTGACTTAAAACAACAGAAATTTATTCTTTCATAGTTCTGGAGCCTAGATATCAGAAATCAAGGTGTTACCAGGGTTGGCTCCTGCCAACCAAGAGAGCTTTGAGGGAGACTCTATTCCATACCTTTCTCATAGCTGCTCATGAGGGTTAGCCATCTTTGATGTTCCTTGGATTGTAAATGCATCAGTCCAATCTCTGCTTCCCTCTTCACAGGGCATTCTCCCTGTTTCTTCACATTGCTGTCTTCTTGTGAGGATACCAGTCATATTGAATTAGGGGCCCACCCACCAGTTTAACCTCATCTTAACTAATTATATCTGCAACAACCCTGTTTCCAAATTAGGTCACATTCTAAGGCACTGGTGGTTAGACTTCAACAACATTATTGGAGGGCACAGTTCAACCCATAGCATGAAGTGATGATGCTTTCTAGGCCATTCTTCTTTAGATAGTCATCGTTTTTGTTGTTGAATTATGGATGGTGATGTAACATTTTCCAGCTTTGGCTAGTTGTGGTTTCAGCTGAAAAACCAAAGTGTCCTTGACTGTGTTATTAAAAAAAAAAAAAAAAAAGGTTGGGGGGGGCTTCCCTATCCTTGATCTTGGATGTACTTTCAAATGTGTAACCAGTAAGATCTATCCCAGATGCCAGTCTGTGGCTCTACCTTGTTAGAATTTTTGTTTGCATGGTTCATTTGCCCACTTTTGTGGTTTGTCAGTCAAGTTGTAGAAAAAATAGAATAAAGTATAATTGATATAAACAGTTTTCTTTAGAAGGATTATCCAACAAAAAGTAAGTTACTAAGAAAATCCTTTTCTTCTCTTCTGGGTTTTAGTACAGCATGTAAAAAAGACTGGAGGATAGTTTATAACTGTATAGACTCATTTTTCCCTTTCAGGTGATGATTATTTAGTGTTTTGCAGATTTCAGACAAATTCTTTCCTGTTTTTCTACCATCTAACCATTCCATGTGAAAATTGATTCTTAAACTTGCCAACTTCTAGATCCAGTTTATAGTAATTTCCTAATTGTGTGTGTGTGTAAGAGAGTGTATTTTTTTTTCTATTTTTTTTTTTTTTTATTATA
>NW_012120709.1:1949009-2010912 GCF_000951035.1 Colobus angolensis palliatus | reverse complement strand
CAAAATGCAGAAATCACCGGTCTTCTGTGTCCTTCGCGCTGGGAGTTGGAGACTGCAGCTGTTCCTATTCGGCCATCTTGCTCCGCCCCTAAGAGAGTGTATTTTTGTGTTTGTGTGCCTCTGTGTGTGAGAAAGAGAGGGAGAGAAGAGAAAGGGAGGGAGTGAAAAAAGAAGTTTAAGTCACATGGAAAATTACTGGGCAATTTGAAAATAATTTGATGAAGTGGGCATGGAAGAAAATCAGGGCTGGGAAGGGAGGGATACCAAACTGATTATGTAGTAGGAATAAAAAAAGAATGATAAATTTTAGTCTTGTGTCATTTGTTTTCAAGTAAGAGTTTTAATAAGATTATCAGACTCTTCTTCTTGATAATAAAATGATTAAATATTGTAGTAAATGCTATCCAATAGCACATTTTATGGAATCTTACCTATTGATGTGGCCAGAGCTCCAGACACAGGCAGAGTTCTGATGCATCTGATAGAAAGGTTGGCTAGCCAGTTAGTAACATTATTTTGACCCAATAAGAGAAAGTGCTTCAAGTATTCTAGAGGATTTCTCCAAGAGTGAATTTTCTTCCCTCATATCTGAGGATTATGTAACTTATTCTCCACTAAAGATATTTACATGTGAAGGCAGAAAAACCTAATGTATTCTCCACTAAAGATATTTACATGTGAAAGCAGTAAACCTAATGGACCAGACTGGCTTTGCTCTCTTGGTTCCTAACCCCCATTTTAACAAGATACGTTCCTGGTGTTTTTGAGTTGCCTCTCTTGTTTTGACCTCACTTCATTTATTCATTGAATCTGCTTTCTCTCTTCTTCCATTGTTGACATATCTGAGATCCAGTTCCTGTCAAGTAAAAATCATCAAGTATTATTCATATAATTATTTCTATTTTTTAATAAGCCTAGGGTCAGATTTGATCACTTTTCCAATGTATCATATTTATCTTTATTTCTATTACCACAGACTAATCCAGGATTCTATTTCCTTTCATAGATTATCATCATTTCATCTTCATCCCTTTCGGTTCCGTGCCTTCCCTGACCATGCCATCTGCCCCTTTCAAGGGCTTGCGTTGATTTTTTTTTTTTTTTTAACATGACTGGTCAAGTTTAAAGTCCTTAACTTCTCCCCAGTATTTTATTATAAAAATTTCTGAACACAAAATAAAGTTTACAAAGGACCCGGCTGTATCCACCATCAGAATTCTGCCATTAACATTTTACCCTATTTCCTTGTTTTTATCTGACATCCATCATCTGTGTATCCCTCCATCCATCTATTTATCTAGCTAACTTTTTGATGCATTTCAAATTAAATTGCAGACATCAGTACTTTTCCAAGTAAATATGTCAGCATGCAAATAAATATATGTGGTTTTTCTTTTGATATAAAATTTATACCTATTGAAATACAGAAATCTTAAGTGTACATTCTGTGAGTTTAGAAAACTGCATATACCTGTACAACCCAAATCCCTGTCAAGATATAGAACTTGTCACCCCAGATACTTTCATCATGCCCCTTTTCAGTCCACACTCTCATTCTCATCCCCATAGCAACAACTGTTTTGAATTTTTTCATACTATAGTCTTGCAGAATTTCATGTAAATGGACCCATACGATATGGACTCTCTTGCTGAAGGCATCTTTGAAACCTTTCACTAGGATACCCTAAACTTTTACTCCATTTTTATTTCTCAAGCCATCTCCTTTATTCTCTCAGGTAGACATTATTCTATTTATTTTCCTAGGTTTGTCAGACTCTTTGGAATATTGCAGCTATCTTCAGTACTCATAAGAAATGAAAGAAAGGGAAAAGATTTGCTGCTTTCCTTAGAACCGTTAGATGCTTACTATTCTGTAGCTAAATCTAGAATGTAGTAGTTAGGAGTCAGGGAGAGATTCACTTATGGTTCCCTATATGACATGCTTTCTCATATTAATCCCTTTGATGAGTATTAGAGAAAGTGTGTCATATAGGGAATCTCTAGAGCAGAGAAAAAAGCATCATGTGAATAGGCCATTTTGGTAAAAGACAGTGAAAACTTCTGTTGATGCTTCTATTATGTGAATAATAAGTACAGATGTTCCTCGACCTGTGATGGAGTGACATCCAGATAAACCCATTGTAAGTTGAAAATACCATAACTTGAACTGTTGTAAGCCAGGGACTGTCTCTATTTTTTGTTGTTGTTTTTTCATTTTCACGGTGCTTTGCAAATCTCTTTATGGTGCAGTTATCTTGATTTCATAGTTGCTAACTTTTAAGGTGGGTATTAATATCATGTTAATAATATGAATGGTGAAACTAAGACTAAGAGGTCAGTATGGTGGTAGTGAATGTGGAGGTTTTTTAGGGGTTCTTAGGATATGAAACGTAAGGTTTTGCAATACACCACAGATCCCTTGTATATTTTAATTTTGATTTTCCCTTTTTAGCTAAATTACAGTTTAAGGTATTTTTTTCTTTTTTTTCCTCTAAAAAGTATTTCTGGGTTATATTTTCTGAGACCTGGCTATCTGAGAATTACATCCTGCTGCCATTAAACACTTTATGGGAGCATATTCCTTCACAGCTTTGATGACATTTTGTTATTGTCTTGTAGAATGTGGTATTATAGATAACCTTGAAGCTAACTTGATTTTGCTTTCTTCAAAGGTAATTTTTTTCTGCCTATATTCTTATAGTTTATATTTTAATTCTTTTAGTTCAAAAAAGTTTGCCAGGGTGCAACTAGATGTGTCTCTGTTCGTTGATTTTGGGTGGAACATGGTAAACTCTTCTGATCAACATCAATTATGTATTGGACTTTTTGCTCCTATTGATTTTTTTTTCATTTAGAAAATATGATTCTTTTCTTGATTATTTTCCATGATGATTTTATCTTTGTTCTTTTCCTTCAAATTCTTACAGCACTTTTCAAGTTTGCCCTCAACATTAAATCTGTTTTCTGAATAACCAATGCAATGCAATTTGTTACTAACTCCATACAGATTTTATTTCTGCTATTACATTTTTAAATGTCCTTGCAGTCATTTTCACCCATTTCTCTTGTTTCCTTGTGTCTCTCTCCTTATGGCTTTCTGTTTCTACTCTATTTCTTTTTTTCTTTTTCTTCTTTTTTTTTTTTTGGGGGGGGGCAGGGTCTCACTCCCATTGCCCAGGCTGTAGTGCAGTAGAGTGCATCATGGCTCACTGAAGCCTTGACTTCCAGGGCTCAGGGTAATCCTCTCACCACAGCCTCCCGAGTAGCTGAGACTATAGACCCGCGATGCCATGCCTGCCCAGCTAATTTTTTGCATTTTTAGTACAGACAGGGTTTTGCCATATTGTCCAGGCTGGTCATGAATTCCTGGTTTCAAGCAGTCCACCCGCCTTGGCCTCCTAGAGTGCTGGGAGCATAGGAACGAGCTGCTGTGCCTGGCCTTCTCTTTCTGTTTGTTAGAAATACGGCTTATTTCCTTTTGAGTGTGCCAAGTACTTTATACTTGTTTTTACAAATGCCTATAGAAAATTATTTTCAGAAGACTGCTTTTTTTTCTTTTTTAAAGTTTTGGGTTGATATTCTCTTTTCTTTGTCTTTTTCTTTTTTTTCTAGGCCTTTTTTTCCCTAGTCTTTTCTCTTGTTTGATTAAGGATTTGTCTAGAATCAGTGTTTGTCAACAAACACAGGGTCTAGATTGCCCCATCCCTGTTCTGTTCACTTGAGTGCTAGTTGGAGTTCCTTTTCCTATCTCCAGTGTAGAAAGTTGTTTATATACAACCTTTAGCATATGCCTATTGTTAAAAGTCTGTCATCTAGAGCAGCTCTGCTGGACAAAGATAGGATCTTGCATTGCTTCTTTTCATTGCCTCGCTCTTTGACATTCTGGTCAGAGAGAATATAAGAAAGCCTATGTGTGGTTCTCACAGTGTGCTACTTACAAGAGTTTTCCTGTCTCTTTTCTCACTTTATAAAACTTTATGAGGATTGTTATCTCCCATGTTTCTGTATGCCTTTGCCAGAACTACCCTCCTCTCTTCTATACATAACATAAATATTTTCCGGGGTTGCTGGTCCTTTCTGAATGTAGAAATGTAGAGAAAGAGGAAGTCATGTGGAGCAGTGCTGTAGCAGCCACAAGAAGGTATACATGTGCAATATGGGAACTACTGCTCAGCGTTATAAGTGACATAAACGTATTTCTGAGTGAGGTGGTAGACCAGGGGAAGAATAAAGCATCTTCCTTTCTATAATCTTTCACGTGGTTGATTTTTTTCAGTATACTCTGATATTTGTTTTGTATCTTTGGGTCTAATTTAGTTGCTTTCATAATTAGTAGAATTATTAGCAGATTCTGGCAATCAGTTGTTTGAACTTTTATTATTAATGATAGACAACACTTATTACATACATCTTATGTGTTAACACTGATATAAGTGCTTTAAATGTATTAACTCAGTTAATTTTCATAACAACCTATGTGTGGTACTATTGTTACCATTTTATAGATGGGGAAAATGAGGCATAGAGAAATTGAAAACCTTGTCTAAGAGTACCAAGTTAGTATGTGGTGCAGTCAGGATGTGAACCCAAGTCTATATTTTTATATATGGCCAGTTTTTGCCTTTTTAACCCCATCTTCATAGGCCAGTCCTCCTTTCCTTCTTCTCTTCTTTTATGACTACATAAGATTATTTAGGGACTGGCAACTAGATAGCATTTTTAAAAGATGACCTTTAAAGATGACTTTTCTGAAGTTTAGATGTGGCACATAAAAAGATATATGTGGGTATATACTATTTCTTTAGGTATTGCATTAAAGTTACTTTATGAAACAAATTGTTAAACTTTCAAAGAATGAATTTGTTTAGATTGCAAATTTATTGAAAATAAGTTAATTTGTTCTTTGTAGTTCTTAGTTACTGGCCGCAGGTGAGCCAGATTGCTGAAGATGGAGGAATTAATGGGACTGGAGACAAAAATTTACTGTTTGACAGTGAAAGAGGTGGGAGGAGGTGAGGAAGGCTTTTGGTAGTTAAGGGGGTATGTTTAGCATATGACAATTTGGGTGTGTCTCTGTGTTCTCTGGGTTGTAACTCTTTTAGAGAACTGTTTCTGTATCCACATTCTTGGAATATAGGGCAGCATCCTTCACAAGGTAACTACCTGGTAATATTTGTTGATCATGATTTTATTTAAACTCTTTTTCAACAAGATTATTTATCAACATCATTTCTAAATTCTCTAAACATTAAATCTACATAAGAACTTAATTTTGTCTGAGTTTAAATGTACTATGGCCCTTCAGCATTGCTTTGGAATTCATTCAACTATAGTTCAAATCTATACACTGGCATTTTAACTATGTGATCTTGAACTAATTACCACTTTTGGCTGCTTTTTCCTCATCTGTGAAATGAGCATATAATACCTCTTTTGTTGTTAGGCTGTCTTAGGATGCAGTGCAAAAACATGTAAAATTTTTTGTGTAACAAATGTAAAGTGCTTTGATATGATTTAAGCACTCAGTAAATGCTTTCTAGAAAAACATTAACTTCATATATTATACATGCCAACACTACAGTTTAACAAATTTGATTTAAAATAGTGTATGTGATACGATGTTATAACTTCAAGAACAAGCATACTCAGTTGAAATATGAGTGAAAAAGTAGCCTTTGAATAAAAAAATGTTTCTTTTTTTGTTTTTCCCACCCCAGGTCCTGAGGGAGTCTAACAAGTTAGCAGAAATGGAAGAACCACCCTTGCTTCCAGGAGAAAATATTAAAGACATGGGTCCGTAATGGTATTTTGTGCTTAATATCCTCCGTTCTGACTGTGCAGAATGTTCAGTACTCTCAGCATACAGAGAATAAACTGGCTGTCAGAGACAGCTCCTGTCTGGCAGAACTCTTTACCTGCAGCCTTCCCAGCATCTTAGTGTGTTCTACAAATGTAGGCCTAGACCCGCTGCTAGTGTTTGTGTTTGAACTCTGGGAAACATGCAAATTGAATTATACTTTGCCTCTTATCTGGTTACTTTCTTTAAAAGTAGGTGGCTTTTTGCTAAAACTGTTGCTAAAGCCTGTGAAGGAAAATTTTATTATTTTGAATTACTATATTCAGATACTGAGTTGCCTAGATAAAAACATTGAATTGTCACCTTATACAAGTAATTTTTCTTAAAATACCTTCTCTTCTGTTTGCTTCCTTCATGTCTTTCTTCTCTGAATAAACTCAGGTTAATTTTTGGCTGAAATACGTCATCTCCATTGCATCTGTTTGTATGTAGATGCCCTTCTCTGCCCAGCCTAATACTTACAATATGGACTGGAAACTGAAAATGAGCTTATAAGCTGTGTTGTTTTTTCCCTCATGCTTCTGTTTTGTTTCTTCTGTGTGATAATCTACAGATATCTACTCATAAACTCTGAGAAATAAAGTAATATGTTAGAAGAATGAAGTGAATGATTTCTTAATATAACTACTTTCATTTTGTTACCAATCATAATTTTTAAAAAGGATTTTTAAAATGCTTAATTTTACTTGGCTAGGTGTCATTTCTATGTGTAAAAACAAACCAAAGGGAGGACCTGAATTCTAAATGGATTATTATTTACTAAATTTAGCTTCCTAGTCCTTAGCATGGTATTTGTCTTTTCTTGCTCTTGACTCTTGATTGAATAACCTCTCAGTCTTCTTCTTTTCACCACTCAGCCTTATGTATACACCAGGCTCTCAATCTGAACTACCTACTTACATTTCTTCAGAATTGGCTATTATATAATGATAGTAGTTATTATTATTGAGTGCTTACTATCTCAGTCATTCTCGGAGAGTATATTCTTGAGAATAACATCAACCCCATTTTATAGATGAGGAAGAAAACTGAAGCATAGGGAGATGACCTAGCTAATAAGGTTATATCTAGCATTATGACAATTTCTTTTTTCTTTTTTTATTTTTTTGAGACGGAGTCTTGCTGTGTCGCCCAGGCTGGAGTGCAGTGGCTGGATCTCAGCTCACTGCAAGCTCCGCCTCCCGGGTTTACGCCATTCTCCTGCCTCAGCCTCAGGAGTAGCTGGGACTACAGGCACCCGCCACCTCACCCAGCTAGTTTTTTGTATTTTTTAGTAGAGACGGGGTTTCACCGTGTTAGCCAGGATGGTCTCGATCTCCTGACCTCGTGATCCGCCCGTCTCGGCCTCCCAAAGTGCTGGGATTACAGGCTTGAGCCACCACGCCCGGCCGACAATTTCTTTTTTCTTATTCTGAACTTAATGCCATAACTGCAGCTCCCATTATGAAATATGGCTTTATTAAAAACCTTCAAGTTACCACTCAGTCTCCTTTGTTGGCTCCTCTTCCTTTAATAGCAACACGCCCTAGGACTTCATCCTTGATCCATTTCCCTTTTCCCTCCTGTATACTTTTTGGTTGACCATATCTAAATTTGTAACATCACTTGCCATATATTGGCTGATGACTCTAAAATTTGTACCTCCAGTGTGAACCCCTGTCCTAATGTAAGTAAACAAATGCCTCTATCTTAAACACACATCCTTGAATATCCCATAGGAAACTTATACCCAGCATCTCCAAAATGGAAATAATCACGTTTAACCCCAAATGTACTCTTTTTCTTGCATTCTCTCTCTCAGTTGACATCAATACCAGTTGTCCATTTATTCTAGTCAGAAATCTGGTTGTCGTACTAGACTGCTCTTTTTTTCTTTTCTGGACTCTTAACATCCAGTCAGTTACCTGACCTAGAGGAGTCAGTGTCTAAGAATTTCATGTGTTTATCTTCTTTTCTCCATTGTCATGATCTCTTGAGGAATGATGGAGGGTACAGAACAAAGCAAAGACTAATGATGATATTAGTAACCTAGGTATAAACCCTTGAATTTTTGTATTGTACTTAAAACTTTAGAAGCACTTTTATGTGTATATTATCTCATGATTTTAGAATAAAGGGTAAGGTGTAACAGAAAAGCACTGGCCCGAGAATGACATTCCTGTGGTGGGATATAGGATAGTAAGGCTGAGTTTTCTTACACGAGTAAGGAAACTGACTCTGGAAGGAATCCAGAAATGTTTTTAGTAACCTTGAATAAAGCTTTCCTAGTTGAGGTAAAAATTCATAAGGGAAAAAATATTATTTGTGCAAAGCAAGTTTTGTGTATTTTTATATGATTTAATTTTAAAAGCTTCCCTCTAAATGAAATGTACATTGGAAACAATGATTTAAAAAAAGTAATTTATACTTAAAATCTTCCTAAGGGAACTATTTTGAAGGTTAGAAATGATTGTGAAAAGATCAGTCTCATTTCAAATTCCATACAAAGCAGCCAGTCCTTCGAAGTGTTGAATGAGAAGCAAAGTCAGGAGGTTATTAAATATATTTCATGGCCCCAAGTTTTCTCAGAAGCCCATTGCAAGGGTCTTAGAAAGTTGTTGCTCTACAGAATTGTTCCTTACTTCCTTGGAATGATGAAGATACTCCTTTATCTGCTGATTTGGTGTAGTAATGACATACTAGGAATTTATGAATATTTTAAGATATAAAAACTATGTACTGGACATTATGAACTGTGGCATTTTAAATAATATTTTGAGATACTGATTCCTAAGTTATCCTGCATAATCAGTTAATGCATATTTTACAAAACATAATGCCATGTAGATCCATCGTTTATTTAATAAAACATTATTTGTGATTATTTCTTTACAAAGTCTGGCATCAGTTGGTCAGCAGTACAATATCCTCTTCTTATACTGTTATTTTTCTAAGAAATTACATTTTAAATGTGTGTCATTTCACCTGTAAAATTTTCCCCATAAGTATTAATCAGATCAGGAGTTTGTGGAATAACATGTTTTGGACATTGCATTTTTAGAATAATGTTGACAAACTTGACTGTGCGCAGAGGAAGATCAGGAGATGGGGAGGTTACATAGAAACTGCAATGAGATGATGGCGACTGTGCCTTGACATGCTTATTTTTACCATCACCATTACCAGTACTGTTTCACCCATCTCTGCTGCAGCTACCCACACTGTTTTATCTAGCCAGGATAGTAGCCCCTTTGTTTACTTATGTTCTGTCTCATGGGACGAGAAGTCCCTCCCCCTCTTCAGCCTATCCCATTTAATTCTGTGTTTCTTCCCCAGATTAGTGCAGGGATGGAAGCTTGGGTTATAGGATTCTGAGGTCTCTGGAAATTACTGGTTCTGTTATTTTTCAGCATAAATTAGTCTAGGAATCATAACAATTTTATAAGACGAGATGCCAGGTTTTAATAGCACATAATGTGTAGTAAACTGTGGACTTCTTGCCTTTTCAGCCAAAGATGTAACTTATATATGTCCATTCACTGGTGCTGTACGAGGAACTCTGACTGTCACGAATTATAGGTTATATTTCAAAAGCATGGAACGGGTAAGAGTTGGATTAGATTTTTGTATGTACATGAGTGTGTTGTTTGTAGCTAGTTTTGTTCATTTTTGATAATTTCTAATTAAAGCATTTCTGATTAAGATTTTGATCAGCTGTATAATTGGACAGTATTAATTGCTCAGTTTTAATTATTTTTTCTTTCCTGCTTTAGGATCCCCCATTTGTTTTAGATGCTTCCCTTGGTGTGATAAGTAGAGTAGAAAAAATTGGTGGTGCTTCTAGTCGAGGTGAAAATTCTTATGGACTAGAAACTGTGTGTAAGGTAAATGTTATAATGTGTATGTGATTTTCTTTGGTTTGAAAAGCTTTGTATTAAATAGAACCTCTGTTTTGAAATTGGTTTCCAAAATATCAAATGGATTTCCAATTAGAAATGTTATTTTAGTATGACATTGATAGAAGAAAACAAAATTTAGCAGTAATAGAAAAGGTGATTCATGAATTAGACTTAATTCTTTTGGGCCCAGTTCAGTCTACATATTTTGATATATTCAGAAATTCATAACTTATTTTTTAATAATGATCATCTTGGCTGGACACAGTGGCTCACGCCTGTAATCCCAATACTTTCAGAGACTGAGGCAGACAGATCACTTCAGGTCAAGAGTTCGAGACCAGTTTGGCCAACATGATGAAAACCCATCTCTACTAAAAATACAAAAATTAACCGGGCGTGGTGGCGGGCACCTGTAATCTCAGCTATTGGGGAGGCTGAGGCAGCAGATTGCTTGAATCTGGGAGGCGGACGTTGCAGTGAGCCAAGATAGTGCCACTGTACTCCAGCCTGGGCAACAGAGCAAGACTCTGTCTGAAAAAAAAAATTAATAATAATGACCATCTTTAATGCACATAGTACTGATAGGATACCACATACTTCCACATTCATTATTTCACTTTGAGCCTTATAAAAATGCTGTGAGGTAGGCACAATAGACATTATTACCTTTAATTTACAAATTAGCAACATAAGGCTCTGAGCAGTTCCACTACTTTGTAGTGGAAGAACTAAATAACTAAATATGATATATTCATCATCACCTGTCTTTTCTATTTCTAGTTCTCATAATTTTTCTTTTTTTTGAGATGGAGTCTCGCTCTGTCGCCCAGGCTGGAGTGCAGTGGCGTGATCTCGGCTCACTGCAAGCCCCGCCTCCTGGGTTCACACGATTCTCCTGCCTCAGCCTCCCGAGTAGCTGGGACCACAAGCACGCACCACCACGCCTGGCTAAATTTTTTGTGTGTATTTTTAGTAGAGACGGGGTTTCACCATGTTAGCCAGGATGGTCTCAATCTCCTGACCTTGTGATCTGCCCATCTCGGCCTCCCAGAGTGCTAGGATTACCGGTGTGAGCCACCATGCCCAGCCAATTTTTCTGCTTCTAAAACAATAGTGCGGAAAAATTGATATTGTAGACTTTTCTTATGTTCTAATCTACTGGCATTCTTTAAATGCATTGATATTTGAATGAAACATAGATTGTTACATTTTTACCATTAAGTCATAGATATTTAATACTATGTACCACTTCTCCAGGTCACTGTTATTAAGGCCTAATTCACTAACACCCATGCACATTGAGATTCTACATCACACTGTTCCTTTCTTTTGCTATTCTGCCAGTGCCAAAAGAAACAGCATGTGTATAATTCAAGATACTTTATGCTAATCTTAGAAGTTTTGTGACTCTGGTATTAAAGCTAATGACTTAGTAATTATTTTTGTAGTTTTCTTTTTTTTCCGAGACAAGAGTCTGGCTCTGTCACCCAGGCTGGAGTGCAGTGGCATGATCTTGGCTCACTGCAGCCTCTGCTTCCCGGTTTCAAGTGATTCTCCTACCTCAGCCTCCTGAGTAGCTGGGATTACAGGCATATGCCACCATGCCTGGCTAATTTTTGTATTTTTGGTAGAGACAGGTTTCACCACGTTGGTCAGGCTGGTATCAAACTCCTGGCCTCAAGTGATCTGCCCATCTTGGCCTCCCAAGGTGTTGAGATTACAGGCATGAGCCACTGTGCCTGGCCTGTGGTTTTCCACTGTAGTCAGAAGGGCTCTGTAAGTGTAATTGCTGTCAACCACATGTCAAGCACACTGTTTCCTGATCACTTTTCTGTAGTTTAATAGTAAGTAGCACATAGAAAGAAGATAATTTTGAATCTTAATCATTTTAAATATAATTTTTTTTCCATGGAACAGGATCGTTATCAATTAACACAAATATTTGTAGGGCCCCTGACATGGTACTTCCAGAGAACTCAGTGGTTAACAGAATGATTCTGAGTATCTCTCCTAGTTACAAAGGTATTTAGTGAGGGAAAACAAGATATCAGCTTAGGTTCCTGCACATGTTTATTTTGAAAGATAGTAAAGCCAGCATTCTAGTTTTGGATCAGATTTATAATATACTATCTTACTCACGTACTGTGGGTACATTGTAGTGGAGTGGCTTTGTGTGTGATTCTACAAAATGAGGCATAATAAAGCTATTTTGAACTCTGCCTAGGTAAAAACATTTAAATAAAATGATTAGTCTTAAAATTATTCTTTTCTTATAAATTTATTTTTTTTTTAATTTTTTGTAGAGACAAGGTCTTGCTATGTTGCCCGGGCTGGTCTTGAACTTGTAACAATTTATGTTTCATTCAAGTATCAATCAATGCGTTTAAAGAATGACAGTAGATAAGAACATAGGAAAAGTCTACAATACCAATTTTTCCCCACCACTGTTTTAGAAGTAGAACACCTCAAGTGTCCCTCTTGCTTTGTCCACCCGAAGTGTCAGAATTAGAGGCAGGAGCCACTGTGTCTGGCCCTTGAAATTATCTTAATCCCCAGTTTTTTTCTAAGTGCTATTAAGATACCAGTAAACCAGAACATGAATAACTGCATTCAGCCTGAGCATAGAAAACTGCTTAGGGACAAATGGAAGGGAACCTTGGTCTTTAGACCTTATTGTAGAGCCTGGATAATATAAACTAAACTATTCAGAGGTTATGTGTCAGTAGATGGTGGAAGAATGTGGTTATGGAGTGAAGGAAGGAAGACTTTCAGGCAGGGTTTAGTTCTAACAAGTCTAGTAGCAGGGGACTTAGGAAGAGAAGGTCCAATGCAAATGAACCCTGGGAAGGGATAGTTAGTAGGAAAATAATCACCAGATATAATGAAATGAAGGCACATATGAAATGTAACAAATACTAATCAAGTTTTAGTAATAAGGAAATTTATGAGAGAAAATGGGCTTTCACAGGGAAAGCACATATGCTGATAGTTTGTGTCAGTCATGATATTAATCTTCAGATGTAATATCGTTAATCCCCAGTGGTTACATCAAATACATCTTTCACTGGCCTATTTTGAGTCCATAAGCATAGGTAAATTTCCTGCCCTCTGAATTCTGCTTTGTAGTAGAGTACCTGTGTTTCTTTCAATTTTTCCCAGTAAACCATTATAATTTCCCTATCTCCAGGAGCTGATGTCTGATTTATTTTTGTATCCTACATTCACAAATCTTAACATTTTACAAGATAGTTCCAAGTAACCTTATTTATTCACTTAAGTAAGTAGTGAACAATTATTAACTTGGTTCCTAAATCTTTTCTAGGATATTAGGAGTTTACGATTTGCTCATAAACCTGAGGGGCGGACAAGAAGATCCATATTTGAGAATCTAATGAAATATGCATTTCCTGTCTCTAATAACCTGGTAAAACGTTTCCTGTCTTTGGAAAATTTGTGCTATAATATTGATGTAGTATAAAGAAACTTGTTTAGGCTGTCTAGAATCTCTACATTTACATCCCTGCTTTGACATTTAACCAGATGTATAGTGAAGTATAACCTAGTATCTTGCATCAGTTTCTTTAGGCATGAAATAAAGGAAGCTGGACTAGCTGATTTCTGAGGTCCAATCCAGCACTAACATTTTATGATTACATGATCTTGCTATTCAGGGTGTTTGCATGATGAAAAGTTGCCTGTTGTCTTCATTAGGATTTGAAATCTCCTTTCTAATTGGGAGCCAGTTAAGACTAGCAATTTGGGAGGTAAGGGTAGGCAAACCCTGAGTTCCCACTATGTGCTATAGACAGTGTTAGACTCCCACGTTTATATCACTTCACTTCTCTGTAGCCTATGGTGGTAGATATTATTTATCCCTGTTTAGCGATGAAAGCAACATCAGGTAAGCAGTTAACTCAAGGGCACAGTTAGTAGGAGTACCATTTGGAATCAACGTTGGTCTTATGACTCCAGTTCAAATTTTTTTTTGTTTTTGGCATCATAGTTGTTTTTAAATGTAATGTCTTTATTTGAAAGTAAACCTACAAAGGCTACCAAAGATAATCTGAAGGAAATATAATAATATGTTAGTATTTGGTAAGTTTTGTTGTCAAGTGTCTTTGCTTTTTTGTATGCCTAAAAAATATGTAAAAAAATATATTTTCAAAATTATAAAACAAAAACTATAATACAAAAAAGGATGCTAATACATAAACTGTTCTTGCAGATAAATAAATGAAAACTTTGGATATATGGATACATTTCTGATTCATTACCTTTGTGAATATCTTTGTTAGCTCTTACCATTGTTTACTTTTTTGTAGCCTCTTTTTGCTTTTGAATACAAAGAAGTATTCCCTGAAAACGGATGGAAGCTATATGACCCTCTTTTAGAGTATAGAAGGCAGGTATGTACTTTCTTTTCTTTCAATTTTAGTATTTTGTATTCTTTTCATTACAAAGAAAACTGGGTGAACCATGTATGAAAACCAGCATATCTCATACCACAGTAATTGACTACAGTAACAGATTAAAGCAGAATTCAATCTTGAAATCTGTTTTAGTATATCATTCTTCCTATTCTTCCTTCAGTATACCACTTCCCAAAAAGTCTCTATACTGCATTAAGCCCCACCTAAAATAGTCTTTTATTTTTAACTTTCCTCCTGTCCACTATGCTTTCTTGAGAATTTAAGACATACTGATTATTTCTTGGTAATTGTTCGATTTGTTATCTGGAATATTCTAGAATTCAAATATGAAAATTTTTGAGCTTTTACTTTTGTATTTAAATTTCAAACATAGCATTTTAATTATAACATTTCTAATTAATTGTGGTTTTACAAAACCATAATAAATAGAGGTAAAGAACCACCACCAGAGAGCTAAAGATATCTAAATGACTTGAAGTGGGGTTTGTTACCGCACTTACATGTGGAAAGTGAAGTTGAAATTTCCTCATTTAGTTATAAAGTTAATTGGCAAAATATGAAATAGAATACAAAATAAATGGAATCAACTAAAAGCCAAGAGTATACAAGAAACATGTTAGGAGATTTGTGCTAACTCAAAAATCCAGTGTCAGAAGATGATGACTAAGCAACAAAAAGTCTAGCAAGTGTCTTTAGAAATTATAAAAATGAGGACTACTCTTTGGGAATCTGGGAAGAAATTGCTGTCCCAGGAGCATTCAGTGTAGAACTTTGGAAAGCAGATGAGGTAACTGTGTCTAAATAAAAGAAATAAATTATTACTGAAAAGAAAAAATAAGTTAAAGTGTAAATGAACAACTGTACCCATACAGAAAGAGAATTATGAGATTAGGAATTGTGACAGTAAGAATAGAGCACTGGCTTCTACATAAAATGGTATGGATGCTTTATGGTCTTTGACTTACTAGATGAATTTGTTGGGTTTTTTTTTTTTGCAGAGTGAGAAACTCTCTGAATCAACTAAAAGGTCTAATGGAGTCAGGACACTAGTTAGAAGCTGTAGTTTTAAGATTTTTTTCTTGGATATATTTTAAGTTTATTACAGAAGAAAATGAAGATGATCTCTTAAAATTAAGGACTAATGATAAAGCATCAGATTATTCACTTTCACCCCTTTAAATTTAAAAGAAGAAGTGGTAATACTTGCATTCTGTACAAAATTCAAAAGGTCCAGCAGGGTATACTGAAAGGTAGGTTTTCCTTCCAGGACAACCCTGTGTCCCCTCAGCCATTCCAGTTCCCCTCCCTTTAGGAAATGATGTTATTGGTTTCCTGAGTATTTTTTTCAAAGGTTTCATGTCTACAAAGCTTGTGTACGTATGTTTGGGTATTGTTTTTTTAAGCATATGGTAGCATGCCATGCACACTCTTCTGTGCTTTTCTTTTTTCATTAATATATTTTGGAGATGGTACCATCTCCAAACATATAGACCTTTCTGTTTTTTTAAATTGAGATATAACTCACATACCATAAAATTTACTATTTTAAAGTATACAGTCCACTGCTTTTTAACATATTCACGAAATTGTGCAGTTACCACCACACTCTAATTCTAGCACATTTAGAAGATTTAGTTTTGAATTTTAGCTCTAGTTCTTACTCTCACACTTCGATGTAGGCTCTTGGATGAGTCATTTATGGCACACTGCCTTCATTTTTTACTTGGTGATAGATACCACGTTATGAGATGTTTGAAGGATTGGTAACATATAGAAAGGCACTTTGTAAACTGTAAAAATCTGTCCAAATGATGATTATTATAGTTTTTGCATTGTGAGGCTCTGAAAAACAGGTATCATGACTGGCTTTATCATGTGCTGCCACTAAAAAAATGAAAGCCACATTCATTCAATAGATCTACACTTAATAGTGTTAAAAGAAATTAGACTATATCTCTTCAAAAATGAGCAAAGCCTGGGCACAGTGGCTCACACCTGTAATCCCAGCATTTTGGGAGGCTGAGACAGGCAGATCACTTGAGTCCAGGAGTTTGAGATCAGTGTGGGCAATGTAGTGAAACCCCATCTATACAAAAAAATAAAAATTAGCCAGGTGTGGCGTGCACCTGTAGTCCCAGCTACTTGGGAGGCTGAGGTGGGAGCACCACCTGAGCCCAGGAGATCAAGGCTGTGGTGAGCTGTGAATGTGCCACTGCTCTCAAGCTTGGGCAACAGTGAGATGCCCCATGTCTCAAAAAAATAAGTAAATAAATAAAAATGGGCAAAGCTATTAATAACTGTTTAGGTTTGTCATATAAGAGAATGTTTCTTTAATTTACTCTTGAAGGACATATACAATATGTAGTGATTATAGACAGGACTATGGCATTTGTGGATAAGGCCAAGAAAAATCAAGTCATCAGTCTGGGCACAGTAGCTCACACCTGTAATCCCAGCACTTTGGGAGGCCAAGGCAGGAGGACTGCTTGAGCCCAGGAGTTCGAGACAAGCCTGGGAAACATGGTGAAACCCTGTCTCTACCAAAAATACAAAAATTAGCCAGGTGTGGTGACACATGCTTGTAGTCACAGCTATCCAGGGGTGTTGAGGCAGGAGGACTGATTGAGCCCTGGAGCTCGAGGCTGCAGTGAACCATGAATGTGCCACTGCACATTGAGCCTGGGTGACAGAGTGAGACCCTGTCTCAAAAAAAAAAAAAAAAAAGGAAAAATATCAAGTCATGGGTAAAAATCTGTATAAAGATAATTAATGAGCAGCCCAGTGTGGTGGTTCACACCTGTAATCCCAGCACTTTGAGAAGCCAAGGTGGGATTGCTTGAGCTCAGGAGTTCGACACCAGCCTGGGCAACATGGTGTAACCCTATCTCTACAAAAAATACAAAAATTAGCCAGGCGTGGTGGTGCATGCCTGAAGTCCTAGCTACTCTGGAGGCTGATGTGGGAGGATTGCTTGAGCCCTGGAGATTGAGGCTACAGTGAGCTGTGATTGCACCACTGCAGTCTAGCCTGGTGAAGAGTGCAGAGACCTTATCTCAAGAAATGAACAAAAAAGATAACGAGCATGGTCTCCTGCAGAAATACCCAATATAAGTTACATGCATTACTTAACAAACTTGGAAAACAGTCACTTCAGTCAAGGGAAACAGAATTTATCCTTAGAACTGGAATGTAAGTAACTAAGAAAGCCATAATCCTTTCAGTTTGTTTGTATAATAACTTGACCCTGACAAGTGGATACTGAAGGGCAGTAATTTTGCTTGGAGAGTAGATATATACCAAAGATCAATAGTTGTCAGTATATTTTTAGTACTGTCTACAAAGAGAGTGTCTGAGGGCTAGCCAATTCCAGTTTTCTGCTTGAAAGGCAGTTTTTAGTGAAGATAGGCATGTCAGCTTATCTAAGAATGAGGTAGCCATGAAGGTAATTTAAGTCCGTGGTTCTCATTCCTACCCCACCCTGCTACTTACCTGAATAATGTGACATTCCCCATGAGAACAGTAGTTCTCCTGGTAGTGATTTTACAAGGATATGGGAAGTGGAGTGGGAGACGGGAGTACCCTTCTGAGTTGGGGGATGGTGCATTAGGCTCTCCGATGTATGCTTCTCAAGTGATCTGATCTTCTTAGCTCTAACTCCATGTTTTCTAAGAAAACGTTGGAAACTGATTTTGCTTCTTATGGAAATTTCCTATGGTTCACTGATTTATTCTTTTATGCATTTATCAAATTCATATAATAACTTCTAAATACTAGTGGCTACAATATGAAACAAAATTATAAAGTCCAGGTTCCCAAAGAGTTTGTGTTCAATGGAGCATTCAAACAAATAGATTAACAATTACAATATAATGTAATGGATAGTCTGATAGAGCAAGTACTGTAGGGCGAGAACATGAAGCCATCTGGGAGCTGAAAGATGTCTGATATAGACTAGACCAGAGCATACGGTGGCAAGGGAGAGATCTGGAGAAAGCAGATTGTAGAGGGTTTTCCTAAGTCTGGTAAAGGATTTCATACTTTATATGAAAAGTAATAGGTAGCCATTGATTTTAAGCAGAGGAATGACATAATCCCTTTTGCATCTTAAAAGATTACTGTGGAAGCAGTATAGAGAATGGATTATAGAGGGACAGGAGAGAAGTGATAATGGCCTGAATTAGGGAAGTGGTGGTAAGAACTGAAAAAAGTGAACAAATTTCTGGTATTTCCGGAGGCAAAATCATAGAAATTGGTCACTGACTGGATGTAAGGGATAAGGGAGAGGGAGGAGTTAAAGATGATAACCAAGTTTCTTGGTTGAATACCATCTCTTTAAACTTGCCAATTCACTGTACCTTTTAGTATAGCATGTGAAAATACATATACATATATATAAAATATATAAAAAATATATACGATATATAAAATATATAAGTATACACATGCTATACTAAAAAATACAGTGAATTGTGTGTGTATATATATTATAAGTTTTAAGATGGAATCTCGCTGTGTCATCCAGGCTGGAGTGCAGTGGCACGATCTTATGTCACTGCAACCTTCACCTCCTGGGTTCAAGCAATTCTCCTCCCTCAGCTTCCCAAGTAGCTGGGATTACAGGCATGAGTCACCATTCCCGGCTGAGTTTTGTATAACAGAAACGGGGTTTCATCCATGTTGGCCAGGCCACTCAACTCAATTTTCCTCATCTGAATATGGTACTGGGATATAGTATCAACTTTGAAGGGACAGCAATGAGATACAATACTTGTTACTCACTTCATTCACTTCACATGATCATGCCACTTTTACACACCTGTTAGAATAGAAAGAATTATTTAAAGTAGTTAAGCCAGGAGTGGTGGCTCACGCCTGTAATTCCAGCACTTTGGGAGGCCGAGGTGGGCAGATCGCTTGAGGTCAGGAATTCAAAACCAGCCTAGCCAACATGGTGAAACCCCATCCCTACTAAAATTTCAAAACTTAGCCAGGTGTGGTGGTGTGTGTCCCTAATCCCAGTTACTCGGGAGGCTGAGGCAGGAGAATCGCTTGAACACGGGAGGTGGAGGTTGCAGTGAGCCAGATGGAGCTATTGCACTACAGCCTGGGCAACAGAGCAAGACCCCATCTGAAAAAAAAAAAAAAAAAGGCCAGGTGCTGGTCTTGAACTCCTGACCTCTAGTGATCTGCCCGCCTCAGCCTCCCAAAGTGCTGGGATTACAGGCATGAGCCACCGTGCCCGGCCAGCACATGAATATTTTGTTAAAAACCTCTGATTAAGCCTTTTACTTGTGGAAATAAGTCATGGGTAAAAATATGTATAAAGATAATAAGCGGCCTGGTGCAGGGTTTAACTTTCATCTTGAAGTTGTCCAGAATATCTGAAGTCAAGGAAATCAGGAGGGAGGGAAAGATGTAGACCATAGGGAGCAAGATGGGACCAGGCTAATTATATGGGGTAAACAGGATGTAAGGTACTAATGAAAGAACAGTTAGGGATAAATAGAAGTGCTATTGAGAGTGTTTGCTGGAAGGGAATTTTCTTTCTTAATTTTAACATCCTTCTGGGTGTCTGGCAACAGCTTGAGAAATACTTCTTTAAAGGAGAGTACATTCTACTCTTTGAGATTTTTACAATTTAGTGAACTAGGATAGTAAATTTTTCTTGAGGAATAATGTACTTTTATATAAAAAGGACAGATTTGGAATGGTCATGGAATTCTCTACTAATTCCTAATGTATAGCTTTGGCCAAATTACAAACTGTGCCATAGTTTCTTTATGAAATGAAGTCAATGAAACCTGAGTACAGTCAAATATATCTGTGTTTGGGTGTAAAGAGGCTGGCAAAGTGCCTACACATAGTAGATGCTCAGTAAATGTATTTTTCACTTTCAATTCTGCCTTTTTGTTTGATAAGAATTTTCAGAGATCATAAAATTTAAAAGATTTTCTTAAGTCCAATCATTTAATATAATAGCCTAATTTTGTATACAGTGAAGGATGGAAAATTTCAGTTGTCTTATTAAGTAATCCTATAATGTGAAGTAGTACACTATAAAATAGCAGATGTTGAAGAAGCACGAGAGCTCAATAGGTGATATATTTTTAAAAAATTGTTTTAAACACTTTTCTTGCCTATTGCCTGTTATTTTGCCTTGCATGCCTCCCTTACTTTTCTAATATATTTTAGATTAGCAAAATCCATTAGTACCTGAGTACGTATATAAGTGATAGCTTTATATGTAGCACTCTGGTGGATACTTGGTGTCTGACTTCTGATATTTCTTTGTATGGATGAATGGCAACAAAATCAATCATCCAGTCAAACTGAATGAGACCCTGCACTTTGGGAGGCCAAGGCAGGCGGATCACCTGAGGTCAGGAGTTCGCGACCAGCCTGACCAACATGGTGAAACCCTGTCTCTACTAGAAATACAAAATTAGCCAGGTGTGGTGGTGCATGCCTGTAATCCCAGCTACTGGGGAGGCTGAGGCAGAAGAATCGCTTGAACCCGGGAGGCAGAGGTTGCAGTGAGCCGAGATCACATCATTGCACTCCAGCCTGGGCAACAAGAGTGAAACTCCGTCTCCAAAAAAAAAATAGGAACATTTGGCCAGGTGTGGTGGCTCACGCCTATAATAATCCCAGCACTTTGGGAGGCCAAGGCAGGTGGATTACGAGGTCAGGAGATTGAGACCATCCTGGCCAACCCTGTCTCTACTGAAAATACAAAAATTAGCCCAGCATGGTGGCGTACGCCTGTAGTCCCAGCTACTCAGGAGGCTGAGGCAGGAGAGTCACTTGAACCCGGGAGGCAGAGGTTGCAATGAGCTGAGATCGCACCACTGCACTCCAGCCTGCGCAACAGAGCGAGACTCTATCTCAAAAAAAGAATAGGAACATTTGAAGTATTAATGTTTCCTCCCTCCTCCTGAATATGCTTAGCACAGGCCCACACTCAATATTTAGTGAATTAATGTCTGTTATTTAACATCAAATTGGGAATTGGGTTCCAAAAATGAATACATATCCCTATATCAGAATATCTAATCCTAAAAGCCTGGTACCACAGGCTGACAACAGCTATCCCAACACTTTAGGAGACGGACAGTAGAGGTCAGAGAGATTGAACAGGATGACTTCTGTCCTGGTGTCGTTTAATATTTTGGTTAGATAGTAATTTGTCTTATGTTTCATTTCACATGTAGGGAATTCCAAATGAAAGCTGGAGAATAACAAAGATAAATGAACGATACGAACTTTGTGATACATACCCTGCCCTCCTGGTTGTGCCAGCAAATATTCCTGATGAAGAATTAAAGAGAGTGGGATCCTTTAGATCAAGAGGCCGTATCCCAGTAAGTAGGAAGTTTGGAGTTTGGATGAGCCTTTGCAAGTGCTTTTTTACTCAACGTAATGCTGAGATTAATGAGTGGGAGAATGGATTCAGGATATAAATAGCTACAGCAGCAGGTCTTTCGTGGGGATATTGGAGATTGATTTATTTAGTAAAGTTAAAACTGGAGGAAAGACTTAGATTAAAGAGGCTTCCAGAGAGTGTGATATGGGTATTATATAAACTGCACAGAATTGCATGATTTTTCACTGAAAAGCAAAGTTTGCTCTGTGTATTAGTCACTATTTATCTTATTGTATATTCTTTAGTCATGGTGATAAATGTTCTTTTTTTTTTTAAGTCCTAGAAAGAACACCTTACAAATTTATAACTGGATCTTAGAAAGATGAGCTTAAATAATTTTAGGTACAAAATTCATAGATTCTAAAGGCTTTTAGAACTGAGCAGTTTTGCTAATATATTAAGTGGGGTTTACTTAGCCCTGTTTCAAAGTATTTTTTCCAGGAGGTAACATTTCCCAATAATCAACGACTTTCCTAAATCAGTATCTGACTAAAGAATTAGACCAAGTTTTCCACATGCCAGAATTGGCTTGAAAGAAAGGCGATTATTTTTCCTAGCAGCCCCAGATGTCCTTTCATGGTCAGGCTTTGGATCCAATTAGAAAGCAGAGATTTATTGAGTACTGTTTTTGAGAATTATAAACAGAGAAGTATGTAAAAGGTATGTTACCTTTTTTTTCCTCATTAAGGTTTTATCATGGATTCATCCTGAAAGTCAAGCCACAGTAACTCGGTGTAGCCAGCCCATGGTTGGAGTGAGTGGAAAGCGAAGCAAAGAAGATGAAAAATACCTTCAAGCTATCATGGATTCCAATGCCCAATCTCACAAAATCTTTATATTTGATGCCCGGCCAAGTGTTAATGCTGTTGCCAACAAGGTCAGATGGTCTCTTAGTAATTATAATTATGGTTTCATGGATCAGCTGAGTTTGGCAGGGCCACAGTGTAGTAAAAAGAGCTCAAGCTCTACACTGGTAAAGATATAGGTTCTAGTCTTGGCTCTTCAACTTGACAGTGTGACTTTGAGTTAGTTATTTAACCTCTTTAGACCTCAATTTGTTTATTGGTAAAAATGAGAATAATAGTTAACAGTGTTGTTTTGGGAGCAAACATCATTTAATAAAAAATGATGCATAACCTTGTGCTTACATAATAACTAGGTGTTCAGTTATTCTTATTTTCCCACTTCTCCAAATTTGACAACTGAGTTTATGACTCACTGAAATCCCTGTATAGTCCTGCTCTAGGAATAGCAAACTAATGTTCTCAGTGACTAGTGGTGCCCTCTTCTGACCGTCCTCCACTTGAACAAGTTATTCAGACTAATGAACTGACAGTCAGCTGTAGCTGATTGTTCCAGCAGAATAAATATTAGCATTGAGGAAATTGAAATTTTGGTTCAGTTGACCAAATCTATAGGAGGAGGGAAGGAGAGAGAAGACATAACAACTTAACTACAGCAGCAGGTACCATTACTGAAAAGTGCTCCATCTTTTCAAGTGTACATTTCAATGCTTTTAGTATATTCACAAAGTTGTACAACCATCACCACTACCTGATTCCAGGGCATTTTCATTCTATGTGTTTCTGTGACAGGTTCTGTATAGTTGTTACCACTGCTGTCTTTCTAGAATGTTGCAACAAATTTGAATTGAAAGTTCCTGTCTTATTCCCACTCTTCAGAAGTAATCCTTGTTAACAGGTATCCATTGAAACACTGTTAATTCTATAATTGTGCCAAATGATTTCCCAGACTCCCAGTGTCAGAAAGGAAGCTGAACTTCTGTTCTTTCAGTCATTTGTTGCTGTTTATGAGTTCGTGGGTTCTGTTGTTTGCAAAGATGTGGGTCATATGATCACTTAATTGTATATAATTATATTTGCTGCTCCAGTATTTTCCTAATTTGTTTCTATTAGGGCTCTAAGAAGTATGATTTTACACATGAGTTAGGTAGAAGATAGAATATTTTATTCATGAAATATAAAAAGATTAAGTCCAGAAAAATTAGGTTCTTTCTAGCCATAGCTTATTTTGAACACCAAATATTTTCTCATTCTGTTCTGTAGATGTAGATTTAAGTCTTTGAGAACATTCATGATAGCATTCTGTGCTTTTATACTTGTTCTTTTTATTTAAAAAGAATTATGTGGTTAAAAATGAAGCAGGTCATTTTGATTGCAAGGAATTTATTTCTCAGATATGAAGATTAAAATGAGGTGAAGAGGCGGGAGGTGAAGAAGCATAGGTAAACCAGACATGTGGTCGCAGCACCTGAAACTTACAGTCTGGTAATTTCAGTATATATGAAAGGAAGTCTTCTATAAGAACTTATGCTTGGGTAGAACTTGAAGTATGGCTGGGAAAATTTAGTGCTTTACAATGTTTAAATACCCTCATATGTGTTTCACATTTAATAACGGGCCACACGAGCAAGTCAGAGTACGTATATATTCATTTGGTAAAGAAGAACATGAGGAAGCGAGTGGTTGTGCTAAATAAGTTGTCCTGAGCCATCCACACTTTCCCGTGGAGTTTTCCTGGTCTCCAGTAATATGTATCATCTTTTAGGCTATTGGATATTTTATGTCACTTGTCCACAGATGTGCATTCATTTATGATTTTCCATGATGTGTGCTTTTTCCAGGCAAAGGGTGGAGGTTATGAAAGTGAAGATGCCTATCAAAATGCTGAACTAGTTTTTCTGGATATCCACAATATTCATGTTATGAGAGAATCATTACGAAAACTTAAGGAGATTGTGTACCCCAACATTGAGGAAACTCACTGGTTGTCTAACTTGGAATCTACTCATTGGCTAGAACATATTAAGGTGGGTGTGTGTTACTATATCCCAAACAAAGATTTTCTCTACCCCTTTGTTTATATTAGCTTTTTATATTAGCAATGAAAAATGGGTAAATGCTTTGCTATTTGGAATTACTACTGAATTTTAATGTTTGAATTAATTGGTTTTTTATATTGTGCATTTGGTTCTGTTGTACTTCTTTCGTTCCCCCCTCCCATCCTATCTGAATTCGAACCATCCTTCAGATTCTAGTTCATATTTCATTTCTTCATAAAGTCGTCCCAGATCGCATCCTTTTCCATTTTCTCTGAACTCCTTACCCTGTTTTTCTATCTAGTCAGGAACTAGCCTGTACTTTGTTTGCTTTTGTGTGTCAACCAATGTATATTGCTAATTTATGAAGACCAAGACTGGATAAATCCTATATATATATTTTTGTCTTCTCAGGAGCTAGGGCAGCACTATCTGTGAATAGGTACCCAGTAAATATTAGTCGCATGGTATGTGAAAACCATTCTGATCAGGAAAATGAGGTGGAGTGGTTGCATGAGCCACACTGAGTGCTAAGTCATTTGCAGAGCACGTCAGTGCTAATTTACCTAACATGCTAATACAGTTATCATATTTTCAGATATGATCTGTCAGTAACATAACTCACCAAAATATAGACTTATGTAACCACATATATAAATATTATGAGGTAATGGGAAATGCAGTCTTTCATGATAAGAACGATACTTCTACTCACATTAAAATCTCTGAAGTTCAGACAGAATTGAAGAGAAAACCAAACTGAATTAAGAATTTTAAATAGACCACTTTTACTATTGTTTCCCTTTGAGAAGCTTAGAAGCTTGGAAATCACAAAGTGTAAACACTACTCAGCATGTTCATGTGGCCCATTTATTAAATTATGTGATGTGTAAATATACAGTGTTAGGCTTGATTTGGAACTAACATAAATGTCTGTGTTTGATTCTGAAAACTCCAAGTATTTAATTTGCAGCTACAACATGGTCTCTAAAAGGCTGGCTATAACAGAATCAAATTTCCCTAGAGGTATAAGACATACAGTTGGGCTAAACTACTTTATTCTCCCCCAATCCTTATCACACCAAGAAAGTTTATTCACTCAATCACTCTCTTCTGGTCTCTGTTCAAATATCACCTGAGAGAGGCCTTTCCCTGCCTCTTTACAAAATAAGAGTTCTACCGGCACTCCCTATAATTTCTATGGAGGGTTTTCACTTATTGCCATCTGGTATACTGTATATTTCCTTGTTTATTTGTGACTGGTGGGCCTCGCCCAAATAGAACGCAAACTTCAGTAAGCAGGAACTTTGTTCTCTGCTGTATGGCCTGTGCCTAGAGCAGTATCTGCCTTCTAGTAAGGGACTCCATAAATGTTTATTTAATGAATGAATGAATGATTACTACTTTGGATAACTCTTCCTGATCAATCGTAACTAAGCCTTTGGGTTAGTGATTCTTAACTTTGTATATGCACTAGAATTATAGGTAGAATTTATTAAAAGACTGAATTAGGATCATTGGAGAATGGGGTCTAGGCACTTCAGGCTTACAAATGCCTCTGATATATAGTCAAGATCGTCATAGTACCCCATTTCCAGAATATGCTTATACCTGTGATCCAGGGGAAGTTACCATATTTCCAAGCTTAATAATCTGTTTTCTTTCATTCTCATCTGTGTAGGTAGAACTATACTGTTTTTCAAGTATAATACAATATGGCCACTGCAGGGAAGAATAGGCTGTACTGTCCTTTTTATTTTTATTTATTTATTTTTTTAAGATACCATACTTTTTTGTTTTTTTTTTGATATATCTAATTATGTTTAGTTTTAACTCAAGATCGATTTTAGAAAAGGTAAGTTATTTTGTAAAGGATTTCTGCATATTTAAAAAAAGAGCTTAAGTTATTTTAAATAACAGATTGACATATTAATCTGTGAATTTTCATGCACAGTGTTACAGAAAAGTAGCTCACTCTAAAGTTTATACTGTGCTTGCTGTATGCTCTGTGACATAAAAATCTTTAGTCAAAACAATACAATAAATGCGACAGAATATTTCAAAAGAGATCCAGTATTATTGCTTTCAGGTACTTGTCCCAATTTGGTTTCAGTAAGCGTTGTTTCAAATCATAAAAAGGCTCCAATTTCCATATCAATTATTTTTATTTAAATAGATGATGGAATATTTGATGATTCTTAGAAACAGATCTCTTTAGAACTTTTCTAAGAAGAATCTTACACCATGATTTATTTAGCACCCAAAGGTACTTTTTATTTGGCTATTTCATTGGGCAAATTAATAGGAGTCAGCAATTATGAGGTTTTTCTAGTTTTAAAAGCAAAATGTATATGTCTTCTACCATTTAAAAAAATTATTCTTAGGAAGGGACAAATGTTTTTCCTCGTGTTATTGAAATAGTGATCCCTCATAAGCTGTATTAGTAAATTTTGAAGAAGGAAGTATTTATTAAAAAATCTCTTTTCCAGCTTATTCTTGCAGGGGCTCTTAGGATTGCTGACAAGGTAGAATCAGGGAAGACGTCTGTGGTAGTGCACTGCAGTGATGGCTGGGATCGCACAGCTCAGCTCACTTCCCTTGCCATGCTCATGCTGGATGGATACTATCGAACTATCCGAGGATTTGAAGTCCTTGTGGAGAAAGAATGGCTAAGTTTTGGACATCGATTTCAACTAGTAAGTAAGGAACCTTGACTTTTGATGCATTTCATACCAAGGCATGTGAAAAAAATACATTTTTAAAAATAAGATATTCTTCGAAATTGATCATTTATGTAGTGGGGCAAACGAATTTTTTTGCTTGTTTTGGAAAGCATTAGGATATCCCTAACATGACTAGTCTGGAGCCAGAGCTAGCTACTTGTCAAGCATCTGACCCGGTCTTTTCTGTGATCTCCACTGGGAAACATCAGATATCATTCAGTGATTGTCCACGGGTGTTTCTGGGCAGGCGTTTTCCTAAGTAATTGAAAAACTTTTAGAAGGGTCTTTACCCAGATGCTGTCTGTAATGTTAACCTTTAGTATCCAGTAGTTACCAGAGTATACTAGCAGTGTTTATACAGTTGTCCCTTGGTATATGTGGGGGCTTGGTTCCCAGACCCCATGAATAGACCAAAATCCACACATACTCAAGTTTTGAAGCTGGCCCTGCAGGGACCGTGTAAAGTCAGCCCTCTGTGTATGTGGGTTCCGCATCCTGCATTTGGCTGAAACAAATCTGCATGTAAGTGGACCTGTGCAGTGCTAACCGTGTTGTTCAAGGGTCAACTGTAACTTGAAAGGAACAGACATTTAAAGTTAGTCTGCTCTTTTGAACTTGAACTGTTAAATAAAATTGGGCACCTGGGGTGTTGATTCAGATGGCTCACATTTTGCCGCTCTCTACACAATGTACTTATCATGAAATGGCCATGTAAAACAAACTCTTACTTCAAAGAATAAAGTTTTAGTCAGCCAAAGCTGCACATGTTCATATAAATGTGATCAAAATCAAACATTTTGGGGTATTTGAAGTTGCTATGGATTCCTAAATTGCTAACTCTGGTTACCTACTCCCCCTTCTTTTTTTTTTTTTTACTAGTTATATTTTGAAAATAGAATTTTGACAATTAAAGGGCACCCAGGCAAGGGGATTTGCTCACAAGGTTAATGTAGAATAATGATTCTCAAACTTTTTGGTTTTAGGACCCCCTTTACATTGTTAACAATTATGGATAGCTTTTTTCCCCTAACTCCCCAAACTTGTTACCCAGAGAACTTTATGTGAGTTATATCTATCAATATTTGCCATATTGAAAATTAAATTTAAAAAAATTTAAAAATATTTCTTAATTTAGGAAATAAGCCTATTATATATTAACAGAAATAATATTTAAATGGAAAAATAGTTTCCAAAACAAAAAGTTTAATGAAAAGACTGGCATCGTTTTACAAATTTAATGAGTTTGGCTTAAGAGAAGATAGCTGAATTTTATATTTATTTTTACCTTCAATCTGTTTTGTGAGTTTTAAGTATATGAAGAAAATCTAACCACATACAGATATGTAAGTGGAAAAGCAGAAAGTATGTTAATAGCTTTTTCAGGGAATTGTAGATATTCTTCTTTGATACTATGCCAGAACTTGATAAACGGTAGTTTCTTAGAGGTTAGTTGTTATATGGAATCCAAAATCAAATTAATGAATTTTTTAATCATTAAATTCCATTAGTCTCGCTTCCATTTTGAATAAATCTTTTACCCATGTGTGGTTTTCTAACGTCACATATTGGTTATTTGGAAAGTACTGGCTTATTGAGTTACACAAATCTTCCAAATGTAAATGCATTTCATCATATAATACCTTAAAATCACACTTGTTAATCACCACCATTGATTTTGTCAGAAAAGCCTTCAAGTATTTTTAAGCTCATTACAGTAGGCAAAAGTTCTCCAAAAATTGAGTTTTCACTCAAAAGCTTGAATTTTTTCATTGACAACAAATACTGTCAGTAGTTTTCCTTTCAGTGATAATTCACATTGTACATTTTCAAAAAAAACTCTGTTTAAGTCTTTCTAATCACAGTGCATATATTGATTTTTCTTTCAAGTAAAAATGATGAGAAAGTATCTCCTACCATACTACGTGCAGCAGCAAAGAGTTACACATATTTCCCGTTTTGTCACACAGGCCATTAAAAAAAAGTGTACTTAAGGGATGAGATTTAATAAAATTAGTAATTTTTACTGCCTTTTTAAGCACACTGGCATAAGAAAAATCGAGTTTTTTCCTTTCTTTAACTGCGAGTGTCTGGTAGGGTAGAATACAGTGGGTACGAATGCAGTTTTAATTATAAGCATTGCCCTGCTTGATGCCTGCAGAGGCACCAGAATTTTTACCCTTCATAACTTATGCATCATTAGTGCAAATGCCAACACACTGAAAAAGGTAAATAATGTCTTAATAAATTATGAAAATAGTTTTGACCTCACAGCCCTTGGATGTTTGTGGGGCACACTTTTAGAATTTCTGCTTTGGGGTAAGGAGCAGGATTCTGTTTTCAGTTATCTGAGTCAAAGGTCCTCAGAAGAAATAACTGAGAAACCAGGTAGATGACTGCATGCTTGAAGGGTGGATGTCAAGCATTTTTGGCAGATTTTCTAAGATGTGTGCTAATACAGTTCCTCCTAATGAAGACACATTAGTGCTAAGATAGGATGGAGTACCCTTCACTCACTGGTCAAGGTATTAACAGAGAGTGGTGCTTTCTGAGGCCAGTGTCCATGTAACTTATTTCTCAAAGAGAGAAATTAAAATCTCTAGGACAAAAATCTGGCCTCTGAGTTCTGACTGCTTCCATCTTTTATTAGCAACCTTTTTAGGATCTGGGTTTATTAAATAGAGTTGTAATTCGTATTACAAGCACTTGTGTCAGAAAATATCTCAGCAGTTTGCACATCAAAATGTTAATAGATTTCTGCTCGGCAGGATAATGGGTGATTTTTTACTTACGTTGCAATGCTCTTTAAAAGACTCTGAAAAATTTTATGTATTTGAGACAGGGCCTCGCTTTGTCATCTAGGCTGGAGTGCAGTGGTGCGATCATAGTTCACTGTAGCCTTGTACTTTTGGGCTCAAGCCAGCCTCCCACCTTAGCCTCCTGAACAGCTAGGACTACAGGTGCATGCCACCACGCCTGGCTTTTAAAAATTTTTTGTAGAGATGGAATCTTGCTATGTTGCCCAGACCCATCTCAAATTCCTGGCTTCAAGTGATCCTTCCACCACAGCCTCCCAAAGTGTTGGGATTACAGGTGTGAACCACAGTACCCAACTTTGAAAATTTTTAGACTACTGACCAATTATTATTTTTTAAAAAAATTATTTCCACCAAAACATGAAAACTCCCCCAAAGTTCCTATATTTCACTCTTTTTGCTTCAGAGAGTTGGCCATGGAGATAAGAACCATGCAGATGCAGACAGATCGCCTGTTTTTCTTCAATTTATTGACTGTGTCTGGCAGATGACAAGACAGGTAATTTATCTGGCCTATTATTCTTATATATCTTTCAGTTTTCCTGTCAGAGTGGGGAGATTTGGTCACTGATTATCCTATAGATCATTAAATGGAAATTCTTGTAACATCTCCATGTCCATGTGAGAGCTATTATTTATTGTCATATTATGAATCAGGTTAAAGATTAACACTTGACAGTTTGATTCTATTAGCATTTCAATGAGTAGCATTGATAATACCTCCAAAGAGGTTTTATCCTTTGTTTTGAACAAATAGTGTTAAATAGGCTCACCTAGAAGCTCATTTATATACTGCTAAGTGGAAATAAAATAAGGTAGGTAGCACAAGCAAAATCAAATCTTTTAAGTAACTGTTAATTTTTTTTAAAATTTCCATCTGCTCATTCTGAAAATTTGTATTTTAAGGGAAAAATGTTTATATAGGAAGCATAACAAGGGGGGGCACCTATTTCATTCAGTTCTTTTTATTTTTTGGCATGGAGTGAGCTATTTTGGCTTTTAGAACTTCTAACAGATTTGAAATATTAATATAAATGAATTTAATCTTTTGGAAAGAGCAGAGGGGACTGAGAAAACACCTGGTTTACCATGAGATCACTTTATTAATGAGGCAAGGGGTCACTGTCTTAAAAAGATGGTTTAATTCTGACTCAAGAAAAACCATCTGGAAACCCTGTTGAATGCAGCTCATTGGGAGGTAATTGTTTACCTAAGGCTTTTATTAGACCCCAAAACAACTGTAAGTCTGAATTGTTTGTTCTTAGATTACCATATGAATTTAAAGTAGGGCAAGTGCTGGCTCTGCTTGGCTTTGGATCATATTTATTTAGGAGCATATTTTTAGCTTCAATAAAATACTATTTCAATAAAAGAAAATTAATAGTAATCAGGTGAAATAATCAATTATTATATTTAATAGTCCTTTGCCTCCATAAGCATTTCTGCATGGGTGAATTATTTAGAAACATGTTGGGTTAAATGAAGCATTTTCGTAGCTATGACTACAATATGATGAGACTAGTGTTTTAGCATATATACTGAAAAGGTGTATACAATTCAGTTTTGGTTTATAAATCAGACCTTCAGTGTGTTGGGAGGTAGGAGGAAGGAGAGGTGCTATATACCTAGTTTAACAAATGTTTAGTGCTTTCGTGGATTAGGTTTGACTTTTTCCTTTGGAATTGGCTTTGAGGCAGTGTATCAACTACCTAAATCCCTACAATCCTTTTTTGGATATGTGACCCAAAACACTAGGACCCCACTTTTGACTCTTACCATATTCAGTTTTAAATAACCTTTGACTGTTGGCAAAAATCAAATTCCCCATGAAAGGAGTAGGAAAGCTCTTTGAAACCGTGGTATTGTTGATGGTTGTGTGTACTGCTTTCCAAGGTGAATACCTTGAAGGAAACAACGTATTTGAATATCAGTTCTGATACATTTGCTAGAAAAAAAGCACATTTACCAATATCTTGCAAAGAGTACATGATAATCTACAGCCAACCACCCTGAATGCACCCATCTCATCTGATTTTGGAAGCTAAGCAGGGTCAGGCCTTGTGAGCACTTGGATGGGAGAAGAGTACATCATAATACATTTCTTCCTTAGTAATTTTAATTTTGTTAACTTTTTATATGCTCTATCTAAAAGTAGTTTAACCCTAATTTTGAGCATGGCACTAAATAAAATCAGTTTAAATCTGTATTTTTGATAGAACCTAAAATACTTTTATAGCTGTCTTTATTTTATGCACCTAGTGTTTTTCTGTATATTTTCTTCCTGAATATAAAGCATATTAGCTAGTCGTAACGTTTGTTAGCAATTATCAGTTTTATAAATACTTGAATACTAGTACAGAGACCTGAATAGCACATTTGTCAAAACAGAACCAACTATGTTATGATAGCCAGATTCTATACCTCTCCTCCTATTTCCATCCTCACCTCTGTCACCTCGGTCCTGAGATCAGGAAGCAGTTGTTGAAGGGCCTTTTAGATTTTAAACATGTAAATAAAACAAAATAGTTCTCTTCTGCTTAGGATTTTAAAAGCAATAGCTGCAGTTAATGCCCTGCTATTTTAGTTTCTTTGTGAGGAAATGCCTACTGATGAAGCTGTCTTCTCATAACTGAGCTAATAGTTTTGCCAAGAAGATGAAAAACTAATCACAGGCTTAGATCCTTGGGATTGCTATGTAGTGATTCAGGATGCATTCATATTTGGCTATATAATAAGGCTGTTAAGAGTGTGAACAAATACAGGAGATGGGATTTATTTTTTAAAGGAATAAATGGAATTTGACAGAGTTTTTTACAATTAGCTTTTTGTTGTGGAAATGCTTGGTCATCTGCTTCATTCAGCTTCACAGCCACAAAAATTATTCAAGGCCTACTAAGGGCCCTTTCTTGTTTAGGAAATCTGTCATGTTACCTTGTCTATACTTGCTAAAATGTAGGAAACTTCAAGACAAAGTTGTTTTCATCCCTGTTCCATTTACATGCCGTTTATACTATTTTCCTCCGCTATAAAGGAAGGGATCTAAGAAGTAAAAACTTGGAAGCAATGTGTATTTTCACAGTCTGCAATCTAAATATTTATATAATTTCTTACATACAGCCCTATAATTGGTAGAACCTTACATAGAAGCTTCCAAATAATTCTGAAATATTAGATAGGATGGATTAAACGAAACCTTCTAACTTATGGGGGTTTGTAATTTTTTATTTGATTAGTCCCCTAAAATTGTGTTGTGTAAAACTAAGGCATCCAGTCAAGCCCCTGGCTTGGGTTCGAGAGTGAATTTTCTTTTTGTTAGATGCTGTTAAAATAGTGGTTTACAAGGGACTCTGGTTTGATGGGATGGATGTTCCCTGAAAAGTTTAGGTCGGTGCAAAAGTAATTGCCATTTCAGTGGCAAAAACTGCAATTACTTTTGCACCAACCTAAGTATTTAATAGGTTGATTAACTTGTAAATTACCTGCCTTAGATGTTTACTTTTGTGTATTGCTAACATTTTCTGGAGACATTATTGGCATTTTTTTTGTGTAATCCTTAGAAAAAACAACTATGTTGCTGAAAATTTAAAGAATCTTAATGTTGTTTATGGTCATTTTTGGCAGAGAATGCCTAGAGTTGCCAGAATTGTGTAAGTCAAAATTCAGCCTGCAAGTTTAGGGTTAGCAGATATAGTGGATACAGAAACGTGGTCAGAAAAGTAGTAACAAGATGTATGAAAAAATCACACAAATAATGCCATAATGGTTTGGAATAATGTAGATTTGAATGTTTAACTTATTTTTAAATACTACCTCAAAGGATCTACCCATTACAGGGATGAGTATGCTTGAAGAATGTCTTAATTTATGTGTTTGTGATGTTCGATTTACAGTTTCCTACCGCATTTGAATTCAATGAGTATTTTCTCATTACCATTTTGGACCACCTATACAGCTGCTTATTCGGAACATTCCTCTGTAATAGTGAACAACAGAGAGGAAAAGAGGTAAAATATGAAACATGACCTTACCCATACTATCTCTACTGTATACTTTTCCCTAAAAGAATGTACTCTGTGATAGATTTCAACTGAAGTCATTCTTTTGGGTCATACTTTATCTTACATGCTATAATATTGATTGCTTCCTTCCATAGATCTGGAACTGATATATTCTGAAGTATCTTTGTCACAAGGCTGAAGGTGCTAGCTAGCTGTCTGCTATTAGTTCATGGGTGGGAAATAGTTTCTGCTAAAGAGAACTGAAGTATGTGAAATCTAAGGAGCACCAGTGTACCAATTTTTTCTATGTAGAATGGAAATCCTTTACAGTAGGTGCAGAAAAATTTAATTAGCAGAAAATGTATATTCGAGTGAATAGGCAGCTCAGATTCCCAAGTATATCCTATTTATGGAGACATTTTAGGTTAAGTTTTTGAGTTATTTAAGTTGTAGAGTAATACTGTAAAAAAATTCAAACACATAAAAGATAATATGTGGAAAGTTAAAGTTTTTTGTTATCCCACTTTTCCTCAGAGGTATCACTGTTAAGTGGGGTTGGTATTAAGAAGAAATGGTGTAAGGATTACATTTCAAGTTTTACTTCTTTCTCAAAACTTGTCTATTCTATGTATCAACATCTTAATCATCTTGATTAGTATTTCCCTCTGCATCAACTTTTATTCTAAAAAATGTGGTTATAAAGTAGTTTATGTTTTATTTTATAAAGCACAGTAGGAATAAGTACTTGCACTGAAGCCCAGTTGCTGGGTTCAAATCTTGGATCTATCACTTACTGTAACAGTTCGCTTGGGGAAGTCAATATCTCCTTTTGTAAAATTATGAAGATTTTTAAATAAGCGATACAAAATACCACAAGAACTGCTATGTAGTATTTCCTAGACTTCCTTAAAGGCAGGTATTAAATTTTTAAATTCACCTTATGTTTCAGTGCCTAGCATGCAGTAAATATTTCTATGCATAGCAGGCACTCAATAACTTAAGGAATGTTCATTAGAAATAGCATAACTAAGTTTCAAAGATAGTTTTATTTTTTGAGAGCCTTGGGTAGGAATCATTGATTTTTAAAAAAAAAAAAACTTTTGAAATTAATACTTTTTAAAATTAATAATAGGCATACCATGAAATTCGCTTTGATAGTGTATAGTTGACTGGTTTTTAGTATATCTGAGTTGTACAGCCATCACCACATTTTCATTTCAGAACATTTCATCACCTCAGAAAACCTGGTAATAGTCAATCCCCATTCAGCCGTGCCAAACACTAATGTTTTTGTCTCTGGATTTGCCTTTTTCTGGACATTTCATATAAGTGGAATCATTTAATATGTAAACCTTGTATCTGGCTCCTTTCCTTTAAGGTTCATACATTGTGTATCATTTCTTTTTATGGCTGAATAATAGTCCATTGTGTGGATATATTTTACTTATCCATTTATCAGTTGATGGACTTTTGGGTTGTTCCCACTTCTTGGCTATTAATGAATAATGCTGGTTTGAACATCTATAAAAAAGTTTTCGTACAGACATGTCTTCCGTTTGTTGGATAGGTACAAGAGTGGAATTGCTGGATCATGTGGTATCTCTTTGAGGAACTGCAGACTGTTTTCCAGTACCGTCTGATTTTAATATAAGTTGGTTTATCACTGAAGTCTCCAAGTCCACATCCTCTAAAGAGATTTTAATGACAAAGTACTTTTTTACAAATTTCATCTAAAGTGTAAATGGCTTATGTGGTGGATAATCTTTACCTATTTTTCCTGCCTACAGAATCTTCCTAAAAGGACTGTGTCACTGTGGTCTTACATAAATAGCCAGGTGGAAGACTTCACTAATCCTCTCTATGGGAGCTATTCCAATCATGTCCTTTATCCAGTAGCCAGCATGCGCCACCTAGAGCTCTGGGTGGGATATTACATAAGGTGGAATCCACGGATGAAACCACAGGTATGTGCTGTACAATATACAGTGGGAGTTTTCATTCATACAATGCAACTTTGTCTCCTTAAAAGCAGCTGGAAAGATTATCTGTGTATATTTGAAACTTTACTCTTTACCCATTGATAGTTAACAACTGTATAGTAGAAAAAGTACTATACTGGGGCAGGATAATCAGTATACCTGGTTCTTAGGACTGCTTGTATGACATCGGACAAATCACTGCTCTCTTTTCTTGCAGCTTCCCTCCTCTGTCTGGATAACCTCTAGGGGGTCTTGTTTTAATAAGCTGAAGAAAGTAGCTTTAGGAAAGTTAAAAGGTGAACAAAATTCTGGTCTACTGTGAATATGTTTATGGAATATTAATTACTTAGAACTGTTTAAGACTAAAAACCTGTAAATAATAGGGACTCTTCTGACTACCGACTTTTAATTGTGTTAATTATTTGTTGTATTTGGAAAAGTACCAGTTTCAGGAGCACCTACACAGCAGGTTATTCTCTGGAAATACTCAGGGGCACTGGGAAAGCCAGTGGAAAGATGAGTGGTGTCCCTAGTCCCTGTATTTAACTTCACTGATGGGTTGGAAAGGTGCCACTGGTTCCAACAGCTGAAAGAACATACACTGCAACATTTAGGGAATGATTTGACTCTTTGGTCAGATTTCCTAGTTGAATATTTTATGTTTTGCTCTTGCAGGAACCTATTCACAACAGATACAAAGAACTTCTTGCTAAACGAGCAGAGCTTCAGAAAAAAGTAGAGGAACTACAGAGAGAGATTTCTAACCGATCAACCTCATCCTCAGAAAGAGCCAGCTCTCCTGCACAGTGTGTCACTCCTGTCCAAACTGTGGTATAAAGGACTGTAAGATCAGGGGCATCATTGCTATACACTCTTGATTACACTGGCAGCTCTATGATGAGTAGAAAGTCTTCTGAATTTAGAACCCATCTATGAGAGAAAGTTCAGTCACTTTATTTATTTTAAATCTCTCTAGGATGAGTTTAGAACTGTAGCAGTGCAGGTGGCTTAAGTGAAATAACTCCATATGTAATTACATGATTATGATACTAATCTTTTAAGTATCCAAAGGATATTAAAATACTTCAATCCTGGATCCACAGTGGAAACAAGTTTCTATTAAAAGGCAAATGCTGTTACAAATTTTTGGCATCTGGTAATATTAAAACCATTTTAGAAATATACTCTGTGCTCACTGTGCAGAGGAATATTAGTTTTCAAACCAAAACTGAAATTCTGTGGCATCACATATATTGGGCCTTGATGTCATGACAGATCAAAATCATTTGATATCCCTTTCTCCATTCTAGGTTTTTCTTTTTTTCAGTAATTGATTTACCTTGATCACTTTTCAACTTCCATATTCTTCATATAGTAAAAGGCAAAGTGTTGAAGATACGGTGTAGTAGTAGTTGAAAATTATTGCTGTCATTGTTTACATACTTAAGACGTATTAGCAAGTTGATCCAAAATGGGAGGCCTTATAGATGTGCTTGGGGGAAGATGAAGGGCAGAAAGCAAAGAATTCCATGCCCTTCAGATTAGCCCAATTACCAGAAGCATCATGGAAGATATTTTAAAAACTATTCACTTGTTTTGTGTCTGAACACACAGAAGCTAATTGGCAAGTTTTTAAGAAGTATTTAAAAATCTCTTACTAGGATTGACATTTTTTCTGAAGTCTGTATAAATAGCTTATAGTGAGAAGTACTATGCTCAAATTTTACATTTTTCCTTTTGCAAATTCCATAATTTCCACTGAATAAGTCTACCAAAGAACACACTGCATGTAAAAGGTGTATTACAATCTCAAAGCCAGTAAAAGAAATCTTGCTTCACTGTTCACCTGCTACAAGTAAGAGTTTGGTGCTGGTAGAAACATTTGACTTTTATTCTATATAAGAGCCATATGTAATGTACTGTAACAAAGGAGCTTCTTGTCCCTTGGTCTTTTAATTAAAAGAAATTCCAACTGACTTTTAAACTTTGTTCTTGTCCAAAGTTGCCTTTTCTTTTTTCCCCCCAGAAATATTTGGAAATTATTGGAGGAATATGCACCCCACATGAAAATGTTCAATTTGTACCCATTTTCCCTTAACCAACACCCAAATCAAACAAAATATACAGTGTTTTTCTACTCACTAATTCACTATACAGTGAATTACTATACACTATACTGAACCTTAGCCTCCCTCTTGGTCTTGCAATGAGGAACTATAGTTTCTATTAGTATATCCAATTTAGCAAAATTAGCACCAAAATGATTTATTTGGTAATTGTGTGAAATACAAGCTTTTTAATAGGGCATTTAAGTGGCTAGCAAATCGGTATTAAACATTAAGCTTTCTACTCCAAGTATTTCACAAATGCATCTGCCATTTTCCTCATTTAAACCTTGATTATCTTGGCCTGAGAATGTAGAATGGCTGAAGAGATCAAGAATTTAAAGCTTCTAGTCTTAATTTACTTGCATCCACTTCAAATTCCAATCAAAAGCCAGGGGAATCTAAGTGCAACCCTACCACTTCTCTGCTGAGAACCTTCCAGTGGTTCCCCTCGCCTTCTGCAGAAGTCTCCAATATGGAGTACATGAACTTGAGCATTTAAGATATACCACTGGTGTGTGTGGGAGGGAGGAGGCATACTAGCACTTTTTATATATTTACACAAGCAAAACTTGTAAATATTTGAATTGACAGTTACATGTTTCATAACTTTATATGTCTGTTGGTTGTGCAGGTGTAATTTTTTCCCTTTTTGATTAGGGTTACAAAATTTAGAGACCAGTATGATTAAGCTGAAGCTCCTTAGCCTCCTTCGACCTAGTCTCTGCATACCTCAACTTTTATGTACCAGTGCTACTCTTCTGTTCACAACTGCCTCATGTAATCTGCAGATTCCTGCTTCCCCACTTTTGTTCAGTCTATCTTGTGCACCTGGAACAACTGTTCTCCCTTGTGACTAATTACTCTTTTCTAGTGTTTAGGCATCACCTCTTCCTCTGGGAAGTTATCTGATTCACGACTGCCTTCGCTGACATCCTCTGTGCCCTCACAGCACTGTGTATATGGCTACTACCACTGCAATTCACCACATTATATTGGAATGAACAATTCACCTGTCTACCACAAGTCTGTAAACATAACTTACTTGAAATGAATTGCAATAAAGCTGTGTTACAACGTAAGTGGATGGATGACACATTCCTCTACTGTAAACTTGCAGATAAGAAAACTGAAACAGTATTTTTTCACTTCTCACCTGAGAGTACAAAAAGCTGGAGTAGATCAGTTTGAATCCTAGTTGAGAAATGGGGTGGGATTTAGCATCATTCAATCACCCTTCTCCTAATTAGGACTCAGAGCCACTACAATTCAAATGATGGTTATACAATTTAATGACCTGAAATTCAAACAAGGAGATAACAGCAGTTTTTAATAGTTGAAATGGTGGTTGACACATATATTTATCATGTCACCAGTGCACTGTTTCTCACTTCTCTTGTGTCTATGGGCTCACAGTTATTAATTCGATCAAGCTACAAACCTACTCATTAGAAAACTGGACACACAAGCACAAGTTTACAAGCCACAAATACCCCAAAATCTACTTAAGGATGCTAAATTAAAGCCTGTTACTGTAGTATCTTGTATCATGAGGAAATCTAATATTCTTGGGCTCTCTCTCTATGTAAGCATGAGTATAGCAACTAAGTACTAGTTTTTTCTCTTCATCAGTACATTGATGTCCTATTTAGAAATGCATTTTTTGAGAGCTTATCACAAAGCCTTTATTAACAGGCTGTTAAGGAAAGTTTCAGTGTTTCTTTTAAAAAGGTGCTTTATTGACTTTAAATTTATAAAAGGTTAACATGTCTTGATCTAGTTGAAATTATGATTTATGGCAACATGATAACAATTATGTGTACAGTTCATGTTCCACTCATACTGTACACCAGTAAAAGCAAATATTCAAAGGGTTCTCTAAGTTTCAAGATTAAAAACCATAATGCCTTGACTGAATATCATGATTACAAAACAGGTGTTAAGAACTGTGAAGGTATATGCTCACAACATATCCCTTCTCCCATTCTCACTTTATTCCAAAATCTCATTTCACTGACAATTTGTTTATACTTTCAAAAATCCTTTTATAATTTTTACAGATATAACTCAAAATGACTGCTTGGGTCTTTAAAAAAATTAACAGATTAAAAAGCAATACAAGTGCACTTAATACTGATCAAAGTCTGAAATGCCAAAAAGCAAAATAAAAATCATCTGAAATATATGTATATATATTTAAATCTAGAAAAACTTCACCAATAGTAGAAGCAAAGTATGTTTAATGGTTGCTTTGGAAAGGGGAAGTGGGCACTTCATGCCAGGGAGATTTAAAAACGAGACTTTTCAAGCAAGCACTGCCTATGGCATAGTCTCATATTTTGAAAATGTAAACCTAATTTTAAATATAAAGAACTATTTTTTAAAAAATCACACCCACAAGTAAAAAACTGGTAATCTGTTTACAAAGTGCAATATATCAGTACAGCAAACTCATCTCAACAAAACAAGATTATGTGTGGTTTCTCAGGCTTTAAAACCCCCCTGGTTTCCATTTAAATGCTTTAACATTGAGTCATCCTGCATACATGAAAAGCCTGTGTAATGAAGCCTGGGTCCCTTAACACCTGCTATTAATTAATTCCAACATAAGTGAGTATGAGACCTGGGAAGTAAATTGTCATCATCTGATTGATGAGGTACAGAGTATCTGAATAAAATTTCTGACCTGGTTATGAGTCAGTAATCCCAACACAAACTACTGCTTTGTAGTGAATTCTGTATGGTTTGCATGTCCTTCAATAACTGAAGATTTTTTCTGCCTTTTTCTCCAGGTCTCAGTTTGGTAAAATCTTTCTTATTTGTGGTCCCTGTGATTCCAGAACGGCCACTGCTGTTTCCTTCTTCATCAAGAGTCTTTTTGGTAGCTTTTAATTCCTTCTTCTGCTTCTCTAACTTCTGTTTCTCCAGCTATACCAAATAACCAAGGCAGGAAGGAAAAGGAGAATTTAATGAAAATATTTTTTTGTGACAACAAAAAGTACAAAAGAGTACCTTTTTCTGGTTAACTCTCATGCTAACTGAAACTCAAATAATACATTCTAGGCTTTTTTTAAAATTCAAAACCTACTGCACTAGTCATTTAACACTTAAATATCAATGTAAATAAATATATGCTTAAATATATATAACAATATACAAACAAGTAAACCTGGGTGAACAAATTCTGGTTGTCCTAAATTAAGGCAATATTGCCAAAGTACAGAACAGGGCGAGTGAGAAACAAGGGGAGTTGAAGGAAACTCATGGAGGAGGCAAAAATCAGACACACAGAAAGAACGGGAAGGATTTTCACAAATGGGAGAAGAAGAGAAAGGCATTCTAGAAACTAGTCTGAGGAGGCAAAGAAGCAATTTCCAGATGGATGAACAGATGTAATTGGTAATGTATTAATACTATGAAAAGAATTTGATTTTTGTTCCATTATTTTAGAATAATTTAAAATAAGGGAGCTTTATTTTTACTTTAGTCAAACTGATGCTGGCATGTTGGTGTTCCATTAGAATAAGTCTAATTAGTATAAGCAACAAATTAGACCATTACTCCTTACTCCTACAGGAATACTTTGCTTATATTTCTTTTTCATACATGAACTTTGAAAAAACATCCCAAGTTTTAGAGTTGAAAAGACTAGTTTCATCCCAGCTCTGCCATTTCCCAGTGAGCTGGTACTTGGGCAAGTTATTTAATGTCGCTGAGAATTCCCAGGAAATGTGGCCTAGCATCCTCATCTATGAGAATATACCCATTTCATAAGCCATTTGTGAAAATTAGATGACACACTCAAAGCACTTGGCACTGGGTCTATCATATGGCTACCAATCAACAGCCAACAAACCTGTTCTGCTCTCTGAACTTCTCAGCCTTCTCCATTTCAGTCAGTGGAATCACCATCCTGCCTAACTCCCTCTCCTTCTACATGATACCCAGCAGCAAATAACCCCAATATTTTTTTGACTTCCAAAATATACCTCAAATCTGTTTACCTCTGCCCAAACCCAACTACTGTCTTGCTGACCACCTCTGATATGTCTATAGCTGATCTCTCAGCCTCTCTGCCTTGATCCCATCACCTACCCCTAGTCACTATAGTAATCTCTTAAATACCTGAATCATGTTTCTCTCTGGATGAAAACCCTTGAGTGTGACGTCACCATTGCATCTAGTAGATACTACATTGTTGGCTGATATAAAATGATTAGTAACATAAATACATTTCACATATTTAATGTTTGACTTACTCCTTTGGAAATAGAATTTCCCAGGTGCTTTTTAAACAAACTTACTTGGATAAACTCAGAACTATTTAAATTCATCAAATAAGTTAAAGCTTATTCATAAAGAATATTAAATACATTCAGTATTTGAAAGATGTATCTTAATTGAATACGCTAAGTGACTAAAAGTGTCTTCTTTCCTAATCCACTTACCAATTCTTAATGAACAAATGTCTTCAGTAAAGAAGTATCTCCTGTAGATATTTATGATACACTTAGTGTCATAATTTAATATTTGAATTAAAGTGTATTTTTTTTCTTAATCATTAGAAACTTGAGCGAAGGAAAACTGAGTTACCTGGGCTTGGTATTTTCGAACTTTAGTTATTTGGTTGGCTTTTGCTTCCATCCTTCCCACTAATGCCTCCAATTCACACTCTAACTTGTCTTTCAGTTCAACGGTTGGTGACTCCTGGATAAGTTTTGCAAGTTGCTGGTGATCACTATATACAAAGCAGAAGTAGAACGTGGTTAAGTTTTCTATGTTTCATGGCTAGGTCTATTATACCTTACTCATTATGGGGTTACTGCCCCATGTGTTTAAAAAATGACTCCATTTTTTGAATACAGCAAGAAATTTTTTTTTGAGATGGAGTCTCACTCTGTTGCCCAGGCTGGAGTGCAGTGGCGCAATCTCAGCTCACAACAAGCTCCACTTCCCAGGTTCATACCATTCTCCTGCCTCAGCCTCCTAAGTAGCTGGGACTACAGGCGCCCACCACCATTCCTGGCCAATTCTTTTGTATTTTTAGTACAGATGGGGTTCACCATGTCAGCCAGGATGGTCTCAATCTCCTGACCTCATGATCACCCACCTCAGCCTCCCAAAGTGCTGGGATTATAGGTGTGAGCCACTGTGCCCAGCCTAGATCAAGAAATTTTTAATTGAAAATATGAATTTAAAAGTTCAAGAAAGGCACTGGAGGAAAATACAAGAGTTCTTAATTTCAAGGTTAAATCTTTATATTCATCTTTTCCCCAAAAGAATACTGTATATGTAAAGGAAAGTCTAGAGATGAATTTTGTTCTTCAGACACCCATGTCCTAACTTATCAGTTAAGTTTAGCTAAAATGAATGTAATGTCAGGCACCAGATAATGATGTAGTACACAACAGACCACATATACAACAGTGATCCCATAAGACTTTAATATCATATTTTTACTGTACCTAGGTATGTTTATATACACAAATACTTACCATTGTGTTACAACTACTTATATAGTATTTAGTAGTAGAGTAACATGCTGTATAGGTTTGTAGCCTAGGAGCAATAGACTATAAGATTAGCACACTCCTACAGGCATAAGGAAAAAAAAATCGCCTAATGATATATTTCTCAGAGCACATCTCTGTCATTCAGTGATGCATGACTGTATATCATAAGTTCTCAGACAAAGAAATACAACTTAAACATAAACCTTGGTCTTCAAAACATTTAAAACAGTAAGAGAGAGATTTTACCCTTATTAGTTGTATTTGTTAAAGTCCCAGTAACTTGGTTGGTGTAAGGATTGTGCTCAGCCATACTTGCTCAATGAAGTAAAGTAAGAATAATAAAGTCAACAAGTTTTTAAAAACTGAGGTTTTAGAGCTAAATTGAATTAAAAAACAAACAACAAAAAACAACTCACAAGCTCATTTGCCCAAATTCATCCTGTAAAGTCTGTAAGACTTCTGCTAGCTCCTCATTAATACCGTTGGAGGGAGATGTTACTGACAACTTCTTACTTTTACCACCTCGTGAAGATACTTGCTTTGCCAAAGGAATACTGTTGATGACTCGATCATTGCACAAAGCTTTACTGTGTTGCTTCATTAGATGCAAGACAAGCTGAACATTGGCTACCACGGCATGGCTAGGACTTGTGGACTAAAGGAAGAAAAATGATGAAAGAAGTAACTGAAGTTATATTCTCTACACCACTTTCTATTCCCTAAGCCTAGGTAAAAAGAACTCTTCACCCCTCAAAGTACAGTATATAAATCCTAAAATTATTCTGATCATGATGTTCTTCTATTTGCAATTCTCTGATATAAATCCACTAACTATAATGTTTCGGAATGGAAAATAAGGCCCTACATCATTGAGCTGCAACCTACATTTCCTAGCCTCATGTCCTATCATCCTCTACTTCTCTCCATTTTGTGAACAAACCATATTTGCAGATGACATTTTTTGGTGTGTTAGCAATATTTATATCATTCTTTAAAACCCAGTTCAAATATATTATTTTTAAAGGCTTCCTTAAAACTGCCAGGTAATCAGTCCATCTCAGATCACCTATAACACTTTACATATCTCTCTCATATCATTTATCATAATATATTTTAATTGCTTTTACATATCTATTTCACCTGTTAAACAGTGTACATCCAGGTGGTAGAGACTTGTTCATTTCTCTATCTTGGAATAATAGGAAGCACTAAATACATGTCTATCACATGTGTAAGAAAAACCTGATAAGACTTCTCAAAAATATTTTGTTTTTGTTTTAAACACTAAACTAACAATCTCAATGTACTATTCCATTTTATAAATAGATGGTTGGGCTTACTTGGCTCCATAAATATCATTCGACAGCATATTTAAAATGCAGGTTCCTAGGCAGCACACCAAACTCACTGCAGAGTTAAGAGTTTGGAAATTTGTTTTCAAGTCCTCCAGTTGATTTTGATTAGCCAGATTTGGAACCACCATGCTAAGGTAAACATGCTTTCCTTCTAATCTTAGTTCCCATTGTTAGCTAGCAAATTGAATACAGCAGTATTGTATATCACATCCAAGTGGGAGTTTATTACATCAATGCAAGGCTGGTCCACTATTCAAAAATCAATCGATGTAACCACTATTTTGCTCATAACTTGTAATATATATTTATTATACTAGTTGCCTATAAGTGCACTTTCAGTATACAATAATTTAAAAAATTATCTTGTTCCTGTTATTTTTCTGATTATATTAATATGCACTTGACCCTTGAATAATGGAGGGGTTAGGGGCACCGACCACCCATGCAGTCAAAACTCTGCCATAATGAAACTATTTTTTTTCCTTCAACTTTTAAGTTCTAGGGTACATGCATAGGTTTGTTACACAGGCAAATGTGTGCCATGGTGGTGTGTTGCAAAGATCAACCCATCACCTAGGTATGAACCCCAGCATCCATTAGGTACTCTTCCTGATGCTCTCCCTCCCCGTTGACCAACTCCCTCACCAAACCGGCTCCAGGGCATGTTGCTCCTCACTATGTATCCATGTGTTCTGATCATTCAGCTTCCACTTATGCAGCTGAGAACTATAAAAAAACTTTGCCCTAAAATGTAACTAATAGCTTGCTATTGACTGGAAGCATTTATATTATGTTTTATGTATAAACTATATTCTAAAAGTAAAGTTAGAAGAAAATATTAAGAAAATCCCAAGGAAGAGGAAGTATATTTACTATTCATTAACTGGATCACCATACAGGCCTTCATCCCCATTATTCACTGTTGAGTAGGCGGCAGAATAGGGTTGGTCTTGCTGTCTCAGCAGTGGCAGAGGCAGAAGGGGTGGAGAGGGTGGAGGGGGAGGCAGGAGAGGCTAGCACATTCTGTGTAACTTTACAGAAATACACTATAATTTGTCTTGACTTTTCTGCCTTTTCATTTCTCTAAAGATGTTTCTATATGGTACCAATTCTTCTTCCACCATTTGCTTTAGTTTCAGTGATGTATCATAGAAGGGTCTGTGTCATAAAAGTCAAAAGCAGGCTGGGCACAGTGGCTCATGCCTGTAATCCCAGTACTTTGGGAGGCTGAGACGGGTGGATCACCTGAGGTCCGATTTCGAAACCAGCCTGGCCAACATGGAGAAACCCTGTCTCTACTAAAAAAATACAAAAATTAGCCAGGCATGGTGGTGCATGCCTGTTGTCCCAGGTACTTGGGAGGCTGAGGTGGGAGAACTGCTTGAACCCAGGAGGCAGCGGCTGTAGTGAGCTGAGATGGAACCATTGCACTCCAGCCTGGGTGACAGAGCGAGACTCTGTCTCAAAAAAAATAAAAAAGTGAAAAGCAGTCTTGAATAATTAGAACCCTTCTGCCAGACTGTCTAATGTCAGTGTGTTTTCTGACATTACTTCTACGTTGTCTTCCTCATCTTGTGGCAATGGTCTGAAAGCACTTGTATCCATACCAGTCGTCTTCTGTTAATTCCTCTGTCATGGTGTCTACTGACTCTTGAATTTCTCCAAGATTCGTATCCTGAAATCCTTCACTTCCAACCTTTTTTTTTTTTTTTTTTGCCATATCTACAATCTCTTTCATGATTGGCTCTGTCATAAATCCTGTGAAATCATGCATTGATCACCTGGAGAGTTTTCTCCAACAGGAATGTATTATTTCAGGCTTGACGGCTTTCATGACTTTTTCTATAAAAATGATGGCATCATCTTCAACTGTGTAATCCTTCCAGACTTTCATAATGTTCTCTCTGAAGTTCTCTTCCGCAGCATTACGAACCCTTTTTACAGTGTATGTAACGTGCCTTAAGAGGTCCTTATGCTCCCTGATCTAGAGGTTGAATTAGACATCTTGTGTTTAGGGGCAAGTAGACTACTTCCATGCCTTTGGTGTTGAACTTCCATGCTCCTGGATAGCTAGAGGCAATGCCTAGTATTAAGAAGACTTTAAAAGGCAGTCTCTTACTGGCATTACTGGCAAATTGCTCCCTGACTTCAGGGACAAAGCATTGTTGGATCAATGCTTTTTCTAAATCCAGTTTAGAAAAAGGGTTCTCAACGGGGCATTCTTGTCGTAAACCCAAAGACTGGCAGTTGGGTGTATTTCCCCTTGAAGGCTCAGGGATTAGCAGCTTTATAGACAAGGGCAATCCTGATTGTAAATCTGATTGTGTTTTCACAAAATAGTAGATTTAGCCTGTCTCCTCTTTCCTTAAATCCTGGTGCTGACTTCTCTTCCTTACTTATAAATATCCTTCATGGCATCATGTTTTTCCAGAATAGGGTACTTTTGTCTGCATTAAAAGCCTGTTCAGGAAGATACTCTTTCTCCTCAATGATATTCTTAATGGCATCTTAGGACTCATCTGCTGCCTCTTGGTCAGCAGAAGCTGCTTCTCCTATCTTGACATTTTTAAAGCCAAACCTCTAAAACTATCAAACTATCCTTTGCTGGAATTAAATTTTCCATCTTTAGATACTTCACCTTCCTTTTAAGTTGTCATATAATGACTTTCCTTTATCTCAAATCATTATTAGAGTCCATAAATATGGCTTTCTTATAGCAATCATGCATCCACATAAAAGCTGCATTTATAAAAAGCTATTTTGCAAAAAGCACAAGGTTTTGGCACCTGCTAGAGTGGCTGCACTGGTAGTTTCACGAATTTCCTTTTTTTTTTTAAATTTTTTTTTTAAGAGACAGGATCGTACTCTGTTGCCTATGCTGGTACAGTGGTGCCATCATAGCTTACTACAGTCTTGAACTCCTGGGCTAAAGTGATCCTCCTCCCTCAGCCTCCCGAGTAGCTGGAACTACAGGTGCACTCCAACATGCCAGGCTCCTTTGTTGTTGTTGTTGTTGTTGTTGTTTTACAATAGTCCTTCAGCTGGATTCATTTATTTTGAAATGGTGAACCACTGCAGCTGCAGACCTCAATCTATGGTACATAGCAAGCAATGCAGCTTTTTCTTGTCATGTCAGGAGTTTTGTCTGCTTCTTGGGAGCACTTCCACCATCATTAGTAGCACTTGACATGGGTCCTATGGTATTATTCAAAGTATTTACTGTATTGTGCTAAACATGATGGTAAATATGAAACTGCTAGAGAACACTTTTTACTGTGACACACAATTTGCTGGAGAGATGAACTGCTCATTTGAAGATGATTAGCATCACACGGCATTTTAAGTGAATACTCCCAACCCTTGAGCTCATCACAATGGCAACAGAAGGTGGCTACAAAATTATCAGTTGCACAGTATGTACTACAGTTAATTTTATACAGTTATGATTTAATACTGCATCTTTATCTATTTACATTTATCTGTACTGTGAATGGCGCCACGTAGTCTGTGTGCAAATCGTTTTTGATAAATTATAATTAAAAAGACTTGTGTACATTTATGGTAGCAAATAATAAAATGCACTCGTATTGACATAGTCAATTTTATGCATCCATGACATACCAACTTTTTCTTAGCTTCTGATATTTCTAAGATACAGTTTGCAAGTTTTTTCAAATTGCCAGAAATCTCCAAAAAATTTTCCGAGATACTTATTGAAAAAAAAATCTGCCTGTAAGTAGACCCACACAGAGTTCAGACTCATGTTGTTCAAGGGTCAACTGTACCTTTTTCAAATGCTTGTCACCGCTAACGTATTATATTCCCCATGATTTCACTCCAAATTTACTAGGGGTTTAAAATAAATATAAACAAATATAAAATTCAAAAGAACATTTACTTCCCAAGATGCTAGAATGACAATCTAGTTGGAATTGAAACATAAAACCACCAGCAACACAGCTTATAAAGTAGTGTCAACTAGCACAGTTTTAGGCACTTCACTCGGTACTTGTTGATATATGATGATACAGCTTTACATTCAAGTGCTAAAGAAACTTAAGATTCAAGTGTACGTATGACTGCTTCTTGGAGAATTAGTCCTAGAAATGATCTGGATGTGAGGACAAGTAGAATGTGCTATATGCTTATTCAAATATCTACCTATATCTAAATATAACTCAACAGGATTGATACTAAAAATCCGATGCTACAAACATACTATTTCTTATTTCCTTGACCCCTATCTGAAACGACATCTTCTTCAACTTAGGGTCTCTGTTTTTATCACTTCCTTTCCACATATATTTTATCTACTTTAAGGTATCCTCCCCATCTCTTCCTTGCTTCCCCAATCCCCAAAAACCTCCCCCCATCTCATTTTCACATCACTGTGATCCACACTGGTACAGGGACAGAAAAATGTTCATTCCATTTATAGACATACTTGCAGATGCAGAGACTTAATTCAAGGATCAACACTGTACAAAAAGAATCCAGAGTTTGACCAACTCACCTTCCCAGCTACAAACGGCATATCACCCAAGCATAATCTATAATGTGGTTGTGCACCAAAATAGTTCCTAGAACTTTTCTGAATGAAAAGAAAAGGAAAACAATTTTATTTTATTCACATGATAATAAAAACTGACTATACATGACTAACTTGAAACTTCAGTTAACTATTGGGCTACTACTTGCCTTATCTATAGCTGGCATTATGATCACGAGCCAGCTTCTAATAGTACTTGTTAGCACGTATCCTAGCCTAGTAAAGGCTGGGGGAAAAAAAGCACTTGACAAAACAACAGTTACATTCTAAGTAGAAAATCAGTATACATATACACAAAACATTGTAAGAGCACAAGATAATGCAGTACTAATAATAATGCTAATTTTGTATAGTGTTCTGCAGTTCCAAAATGCTTATATATTTTCTCACTATCAGGATAAAAATTTAGAAGTATTACTTATCTCCACCTTCTGAATGAAGAAATTGAGAATGAAAGATTTACTCTCTCAAGATTATAGTACACCATACAGTTTATGGGTGTTTTGACATAAACTATACCAAGTAATCAGCATTCTGCCTGATTTGGTTCTGTCTTCACACCTTTTCTGGTGGTTTTGACTTCTTTTTTTTAATTCTTCTTGCACCGGGAACACGTGGAGTTGCCTTATCTTCAAAAGTAAGTCTATTTGTTTCTAGACCAGTCTGCAACTATGAAAAATGAGAGTCTAAAGTTAATGCTGTAGGAATAAAACCTATGAAAGCCTGTAAAAGCCAATGGTAGTATCTAACTGAAAAACGTATTATAGCTGTTTAACTATGTCTTGAACCAATCTATCAATGTTTGTCAAATATTTTAAATACATACCAGTCTCTCATTTTATCTTGACCTTCTTTGTTATAATCTGTCCTTTCTTCAGTGTGGAACACATTACCTTCAGTGTTTGTGGCTACTCCATAAATTCTATCTAATGAGTTAAAAGGCAATGAATGTATCTAGCCCCAAACCATTGCTTCAATACATTCTCTTTTCAAAAATGGCATCTACTACATTACCAGATACAAAACAGCCAAAGAGCAGAATACATTTCTTCCCCTTCTAAAAAGTCATGCACTTACTATACAAGAAAAAGGAATTGAAAACTTATGTCCAAAAAAATACCAAAAAACAAAAACACTGGAAGCTATCATGCAAATGTTACCAAGTCCTTTTCTCTAGAAGCTTAATAAGTATACTAATTTAAAAATATCCTGTCTTCATGGTAGAAATTCCACAAGCACTTACTAAGAATTTCAAAAAAGGACTGCTCTTTTCACTAAGCCAACTTTCAACTTTCCTTAAAAAAAAAAAAAAAAAAACCTGTCCAGAATAGTGGTTGTTTCAAATCTGCCTATATGTACCAAAACTGTCTGCAGTTTATGAGGACAATTTGGATTGCCAGGGGGCTGTCCAGACCTCATGATTGTGGCCCTTCCAGATTGGGGAAATTCATATTTTGAAGTATTTTAAAAGTTCCCCAGGAAATTATAATGGAGCTATAACAAATATTCAGAACCAGTGGATTCCATAAAAACAGATACTGAGATTATCACTATTATTTTCCACATGAGTGCAGCTTTGGGGTAAAAAAAATCTATTCAGTGACAAAGGAATATAGGAAGCATCTATACATTCCCAATACACCTAACATTGCTTTATATATAGTAAATTGACTAGATATAATTCAATGAACAGGAAATTACTACTCTAGAAGACTTATGATGCCAATGAGTGTAAACAGTATACAAGAACTTTTTTTGAGTATTTTAACTTCCAGTTTATTTATTCTTCCCAGCAGCTATCTTATTTCTGTGCTACAGTTTTAAAACATTTTAAAGCACTTTCATTATTTTTTATTCTCATTTGATCACCCCAACACCAAGAAGATGCAAAATGCAGAACACTTTTTTTTTTGAGACAGAGTTTTGCTCTTGTTGCCCAGGATGGAGTGCAATGGTGTGATCTCAACTCACTGCAACTTCCACCTCCTAGGTTCAAGCGATTCTCCTGCCTCAGCCTCCCAAGTTGCTAGGATTACAGGCATGCACCACCACGCCCCCCCCGCCGGCCAATTTTGTATTTTTAGTAGACAGGTTTTCACCATGTTGGTCAGGCTGGTCTCAAACTCCTGACCTCAGCAGACCACTATTTAACAATGGAAAAAATCCAGGCTCTGAATAGTTACATAACTTGCCCAACGCTAGACTTGGAATGACGTATCTATCCCTCATTGTTCTTTCAGTACAATAATGTTCACCACCAACTCAAAATATTTACTGGTAACATATTACCAGCAACAACTAATTTGGTCCCTATGTGTTGCCTGCTAAATTAAGGAGAAAACAGAAGTACCATAAATTATTTTACAAATCCATTAACTAAGGAACTTACTAAATTTTGTATTTCATATATAAAGTACTCAACACCACAATGCATATAAAGCACAACCCACAAGTTTGTTTGTTACAAATATGGAAATGGAAACACAGTGAAGTGGCCAACCCTAAAGAGAAAATGGGCAAAGAAAATCTGTTGGTCAAAAATTAAGCCATGTGGCTATGTAACTCAGAAAGCACACTGAGGGAAAACAACAACAATCTACAAATTGATCAGAAGGTAAATGTTTGAGAAAGAACTATATCCGATTTAATAGAAAATAAATTAAGTCAACAAATTTAGAGACGCACTAGAAGAAATAGACAAGATAACAAAGATAACTTTTATATTCCTGTAATCACATATATGACGTGAACCCAAGACATTGTAGGGAGGCTCTACTCTTTGGAATCAAGACCTGATTCTTGTGTGTATCTGAAAAAAGATACATGCATATGTCATAAAAATAAAAGACCCTGGGAGGGGCAAGGGAGTATCTGGGAGGAATTTGAGCAAATAAGCTCATAAGGAGAGTGTCTTCAGTTAAAACATGAACATTTTATTTTAGTGAGTCTGTAAGTCAGGCTTACTTCAGTAGTCTTGCCATGTATCTCCTAGAAACGCATTTCTGGTTGGTACATATAAACTCAATGCTTTTGTGAATCCACACTGCCTCACCTATTCTATCTGGTGGCCACTGCATGGGATAAAATCCAAAACTAGGAGAGAGTAGAGCTCATTTTCCTCATGTGGTGGCTTCTGTTAACTGGTCTGGGTCATCAGCTACTGGGGCAGTCCACTACCTCAACTTCTGTCCTGACATCTTGAGGTCACCAAAGAAGAGAAGTACCTATAAGCAGGACACTGAAAGAGCTTTTAAATATTTTTCTGATAGTGGCCATATAAGAAGTTTTACATGGTTACAAACCTTCTTATGTGTATAGTCTCTGATATTAGTGTGTCATTTTTTAAAATGCTGACTGAAACTCCACAATTACAAACATGCTAAAAAATTGTACAAATTTTGCTGTCTATAAAAATACTTGTTCATAATTTTTCACATTAACCTGTATCTGAAAATTTATATGCTGGACTATTCTAAAATATAAATAATGTAAGATAACCAAATATAATTGTTTACTTGTACATAAAAAGCAGTAAGAAATATGAAGAGCCCACTTTCTCACATTTTAACTTACCTCAGCTGCCTTAGCTTGCATGCGTTTCCTTTCCTGTTCTTCTTCATGGAGTTTTGCTTCCAACTCTTGCATTTTTTTCTAGTGATAAAAACATCCAAAGGGATAAGGGTGAAAAGTCTTAAGTGTCTGTAAAATTTTAATATAGCAGCATTGGAACATGTAAATTTTATCCTACTCAATATAAGGTGGTTAGATCACTGTAGTAATGGAGGCTGTGAGCTGGATGGCATCCATGATGCCCTTCTATTGTGTTCAATTATCATCTGTGAGGCAGGTGGACAAAATTATGGGTAAAATCTATGGCCAAAGAACACAGCACTACATGAATGTAAATAGGGATATGGAGGCTAAATCTGGAACTTTATTCTCAGTGGTATTAAATATCTCCCAAATGAAATAATTAAAACTAAAATTAGCTCAGAGAGCAACTTAAACCAAGTGATGCAAGCCTTAAGGATACTCAAAAACAGTTAATTTTTTAACAAACATTTTCATTAAAAAAATGCCCACCAAGATTGTAAAATGTGAACACTCTCTCCAAATTTATATTTTCTTTTTAAAACTCTAATATATTTCTTCATTATAAGATCATTTTAAATGCTATAAATATCCAGTGATACAAAATAATGAACCTTAAAAAAAAAAACAAAACACCCTGATATATGTTAACAATAAAAAGACACATGCACTGACTTCTGCAAGGGCCTGCATTGTGGTAAGTTTGTTATACTCCTGTTCAAGAAGATCCAATTTTTCAAGTTGGCTCTGAACGTGTGTTAGATCATGTTGTCGTTCTCTTTCTAGGGAAACCTGAAAAACAATATTCAATACAGCTTGATAATTTGACAATCAAAAAAGAGAAAAACACTTAACAGTGTTTTTCTATGCTGTCATTTGGCCCTTCACATAACTACTTCTAGGAAAATAACATTAAGATGAACCACAGGGGGCATCAATAAATGACTGATAGAAGTGGATACTATTCTTACCTCAGTTGCCTTGGCTTATAGCTATTTATCTAATATGTAGTTTTATACAGTGACATTATCTTTATGCTCTGGGATAGCAGGGATTTATTGGACATACAGGCTTCACATACAGACAAATACTTTTAGTTTGGTCCTGTTAAGTAGTTAATCTCTTAATTAGGGTAAAAATTATGGTTTTGGCATCTATCTTTTTATATTTCCTTTGAATTCTATGTATAATATCCTTTTACATTTTATTTTTTTTGAGATGGAGTCTCGCTCTGCCGCCCAGGCTGGAGTGCAGTGGTATGATCTCGGCTCACTGCAAGCTTCGCCTCCCAGGTTCATGCCATTCTCCTGCCTCAGTCTCCCGAGTAGCTGGGACTACAGGCACCCGCCACCATGCCCTGCTAATTTTTTGTATTTTTAGTAGAGACGGGGTTTCACCGTGTTAGCCAGGATGGTCTCGCTCTCCTGACCTTGTGATCAGCTCGCCTCAGCCTCCCAAAGTGCTGAAATTATAGGTGTGAGCCATCGTACCCGGCCCTAAACTATTTTTTTTTTTGAAGTTTAGAGTCAAAGATTTATAAAGATTGCCTCCTATATAGACTTTTTTTTTTTTTTTTGAGATGGGGTATTGCTCTGTCACCAAGGTTGGAGCGCAGTGGCATGATCTCAGCTCACTGCAACCTCTGCCTCCGGGTTTCAAGTAATTCTCCTGCCTCAGCCTCCTGAGTAGCTGGGACTATAGGTGCCTGCCACCACACCTGGCTAATTTATGTATTTTTAGTAGAGACAGTGTTTCACCATGTTGGCCAGGCTGCTCTCAAACCCCTGACCTCAAGTAATCCACCCATACACCACTACACTGGGATAATTTCAAATATACTAACTCAAGGTCTATTATTGGTGGAAAGTGCCTAAACTTGTAAACTGTGTCTTCAAAATAGGTCTATAACAATAGGTACCATATTAATAGAAATTTGAATATGACAAATTAATATAAAGCAATAATTTAGGAATTTGTGTGCACTAATTCCCTTCTAGCCACATCTTAGTGGATATTAACAGCTCTTGACATCTATTATATATGCCTAATAGTTGTCTCTGAGATATATATTAGTCAAAACATCTTAAAGCTGTCTTATTAAACTGACCCTTCTCCAGCCCATCCACAGAAATGTTAGACAAACACAACAGACATAATAATAATATATGATTATTGGTGTGGTCTAGCTCTGTGTCTCCAACCAAATCTCATCTTGAACTGTAATCCAAATTGTAATCCCCACATTTTAGGGGAGAGATCTCATGGGAGGTGATTAGATCATCGTGGTGGTTCCCCATGCTGTTCTAGTGATAGTGAATTCTCACGAGATCTGATGGTTTTATGCGGGCCTTCCCCCGCTTTGCTCTGCACTTCCTTCTCTTGCCACCATGTGAAGGAGGACATGTATGCTTCCCCTTCCACCATAATTGTTAAGTTTCCCGAAGCCCCCACCAGACATACAGAACTGTGAGTCAATTAAATCTCTTTCTTTTATAAATTACCCAGTCTTGGTTGCTCTTTATAGCAGCGTGAGAATGGACTAATACAATTACACAGCAATTTTGAAAGCAAGAAAGGAAAATCTTCAGATACAAAAAAAAGAGAAAGGAACTCAAAAGCAATGAAAGGATACTGAAGTCAGTATCACACAAGGCAATATTGGAGCCGGGGTACACAGAATGTGCAGGAATATAAAACTTTAGGCAATGTATAATCCACAATGATCAACAATATCAAGCCAATATAGTAACATAAATCTGGATCAGAACCAGTGATTTTATTTATTTATTGTTTGTAGAGACTTGGTCTCACTCTGTTGGCCTGGCTGGTCTTGAACTCGTGCACTCATGTGATCTGTCTGCCTTGGCCTCCTAAGTGCTGGGACTACAGGTGTGAGCCACCCTGCCCAGCCACAACCACTGAAAACCATCAAGCCTAACCAAAGGCAAATTCACAACTGGCCCATAAGGCTGCCCACACAACTGAGGAATTTATTGTGGAATTACCACAATAAATGAAAAAATGAGACCACCATTTAACTTTTCTTTATTAAGTTCCCATAAAAAAAATGATATACCATAAGGGAGAATCAACAGATAAAACCAAACAAATAAAGATTAACACTCTGAAAACATGAAATAATTTTTTAAAATTGAGACTTATAGTGTTCAAAGAGATAAAAGGAAGGTATAAAAACCACAGTTACAGTACATTAAAAGAACAAAACTAAGTGGATGGAAAAAGACCCAAATGAAAATGAAAACATATAACCACTGAAATAAACGCAGTAACATAGTGAAGACACCTATCACACACAAGAATTAATTACTGAGACAGTTTCTCAAATATTGTTGTATGATTGCTCAAATATTTAAGTCTAATTCTCTCCAACGAGAACTGAAAGCTGATTGAGGGTAGAAAGCATACGGTAAGCCCTCTGTATCTGTGTGTTTTGCATCCATGGATTCGATCAACTGTGGATTGAAAATATACGAGAAAAAACAAAAAAGGATGGTTGAGTCTGTACTAAACATATACAGATTCTTCTTCTTATTCTTGATATTATTCTCCAAACAATATAATATAGCAACTATTTACATAATATTTACATTGTATTAGGTATTATAAGTAATCTAGAGATAATTTATAGTATATGAGATTGGGTGTAGGTTATATGCAAATACTACACCATTTTATAGGACACTTGAACATCCATGGATTTTACTATCCACAGGGGTCTCAGAACCAATTCACTCATGGATACTGAGGGACAACTGCCTAGTATTTCTTTTTTTACACTGCAGAGCATCTAGCATAATGTGAAGCATAAAAACATTCAAATTTTGCATAATAGAGTTAAGATCTCCACAAACTGTAGCACTGATAATGAATGAAAACTCCAGATTCATAACAGAAAAAGGAGTAAGTTTTAAAAAATATACACAAGGACAGGGACAGTGGCTCATGCCCGTAACCCCAGAACTTTGGGAGGCCGAGGCGGCCTGATCACTTGAGGCCAGGAGTTTGAGACCAGCCTGGCCAACACAGCAAAACCCCATCTACACTAAAAATACACACACCAAAAAGTTAGCTGGGCATCGTGGCATGTGACGGTAATCCCAGCTACTTGGGAGGATGAGGCATGAGAATCACCTGAGCCTAGGAGGTGGAGGTTGCAGTGAACTGAGATCATGCCACTACACTCCAGCATGGGTGATCGAGTGAGACCCTATTTCCGATCAATTGATCAGTCAATATATTTGAGACTGATGTTGTGATATCTTCTCACAAATGTGTGGGTTACCTAAATATGAAGACCTCTGGTGTAAGAAAGCACAAAAATGTTATGCTAAATAACAATTCTGAAGAGTTTTACAAAGTAATCTACTATCTCACTTAAGTCATTAAACATATTTCAGAGATATAGAGTTATATGGTTATTTACACTTTTTATAATGTAGACTCAAAGAAGCTAACATAACTTTAAAACATCTCACAACTGTATTTTTACTATTTAAGTTAAACTCTACCAAATACAATAATAACAACAAAAAAAGCCAATCACATTTTTCGATTTCATAACTGATGCCAAGAAATTTCAGTCCTAGGCTATAACAGCACTATTAGTCCTCACCGAAAGAAAAAAAAATCTTTATTCAATTAGTTTTCCCCGTAACTAACTGTTTATCTGTGAGGTGCTTTACTTACTTGTTTCTCTAACACAGATGTCCTCTCCATTTCTGCATGCTTTATCATATTTCGCATGTATTCCAATTGTTTTTCTAATAGATTGCATTTATTTTCTGCAGCTAACAACTGAGATGTCAGTTCTAAAAAGAATACATAAGAAAAACAGAAATCAACTCACCCATAAAAGTTTTAACAAGCTGTTAACAGGACTTGAATCTACTGTGTATACAATAAAAACACCTTCCACAGACCTAGAAACCTTTTCAGATTACCGAAATCATTCTCTTTCTACATGCTAGTCAAACTGGCCGTGCATTCAGTAAATAAATACCATGTATGATAACAGCATTTACTCCTCAAAATGCACCTGAACACAATGCAGTTTTTTTTTTTTTTTTTGGAGACAGAGTCTAGCTCTGTCGCCCAGGCTGGAGTGCAGTGGCGCGATCTCGGCTCACTGCAAGCTCCGCCTCCCAGGTTTACACCATTCTCCTGTCTCAGCCTCCCGAGTAGCTGGGACTACAGGCGCCCGCCATCTCGCCCGGCTAGTTTTTTGTATTTTTTTAGTAGAGACGGGGTTTCACCGTGTAGCTCAGGATGGTCTCGATCTCCTGACCTCGTGATCCACCCGTCTCGGCCTCCCAAAGTGCTGGGATTACAGGCTTGAGCCACCGCGCCCGGCCTACAATGCAGTTTTGTAGTACTTGAAGATACCACTACAAAACACTAATGTAGTATTTCTTTTAGAATACTTAATACTGCGCAACACTTATTTTGATAGAATTTAATTTTCTTCATAAACAAACCTTGATTGTGCTTTGATTCCTCGTTCTTTGAATTCTCCCTTTCTTGTATCTGTTCATCCAGTACTTTCTTATATTCAATTGTTTCTCTAGACAAAGTTTTCACACTTTCTTCTGCCTGAATCCTCTCAAGTTCCAAGCGTCGAATCTTATCTTGAAGATTCTTAAGAGCAGAAAATATGGCTGCCAAATACAAACACAAACGTGGATGCTGTAACAGCATATGTGGACAAAGTATATTAAGAAAGAATAAACTCATCGAAATAAAAGATAAAATTGATGGGTGAGTCCAGTGGAGGATCATTCTTTGGGAACAATAAAATGTTAATTATCTCATGTTTGTTTTTTAAGAAATCAATTTAAAGACACTGAGTGGGCCAGGTGCGGTGGCTCACACCTGTAATCCCAGCACTCTGGGAGGCTGAGGTGGGTGGATCAACTGAGGTCAGGATTTTGAGACCAGTCTAACATTGTGAAACCCTGTCTCTACTAAAAATACAAAGATTAGGCGGACGTAGTGGCAGGCGCCTGTAATCCCAGCTACTTGAGAGGCTGAGGCAGGAGAATCGCTTGAACCCAGGGGAGGGGTGGAGGTTGCAGTGAGCTGAGATTGCACCACTGCACTCCAGCCTGGGCAACAGCGTGAGATTGTGCCTCAAAAAAAAAAAAAAAAAAGACAATGAGTGCTCGAAATGAGCTCAAGTAAAAGCCCCATTACTATGGTAAAAAAATTGCAAAGACTTTTGTAAAGTGGTAAAAAATTTAGCCATCGTACAAAGTTCACATAACAGTCCTAAAGTACCTTACTTATTAATATATTACTTATTAATTAAAATTATTAGTAAATATATTAGTAACTAGTAACTAATACTTAATACATTTTATTAATAGAAGCACATGTAAAATCCAACTGTAGAGTTACAGTCAAGTGCAAATAAATACTATTTTTAAAATCTGCATTTTAAATACTTTCTAAACTCCCCTTCAAGTTTCTGATTATAAATTATGTTGACGGCAGTAAATGTAGATTGAGAAAAAACACGCTGAAAAATAACCAATAATCCTATTACCCAGAGATAATGACTGTCATTTGGTTCTTTAATTTTTTTTCTGTATGTGTAAAATAAATTGAGACAAAATACATGTAGGTTTTTTCACTTTAGCATTATTAAATCGTGAGAATTTCCTCATGCAATCAGTCTTAAAAGATTTTTCTAATCAATAATTAAAAACTAAAAAGTTAAACTACTGGCTCAAAGAACATTCATAGCCATTCTAATGAGAAAAATACGCTACTTCTAGCTATTTTCCATTTCCATTATAGTATAAATCTTCTCATATACGTTACTGGCCAATTTTCTCCCTTTCATGAATTTCCTTTGCCCGTTTTTGTATGGGAAAAAGTTTTCTTCATTTTATTATCTGCCTTTAATTCTAGTTCTGATGTACAGATGTTTTGATTTTTCACAGAGGTATACCTAACACTCTTTCCCATGATGGCTTTTTTTTTTTAAATACTTTAAGTACTAAGGTACATGTGCACCACGTGGTTTGTTACATATGCATACATGTGCCATGTTGGTGTGCTGCATCCATTAACTCATCATTTACATTAGGTGTTATCTCCTAATGCTATCCTTCCCCCCTCCCCCCACCCCATGACAGGCCCTGGTGTGTGATGTTCCCCACATGTCCACGTGTTCTCATTGTTCAATTCCCACCTATGAGTGAGAACATGTAGTGTCTGGTTTTCTCTCCTTGTGATAGTTTGTTCAGAATCATGGTTTCCAGCTTTATCCATGTCCCAACAAAGGACATGAACTCATCCTTTTTTATGGCTGCATAGTATTCCATGGTGTATATGTGCCACATTTTCTTAATCCAGTCTATCATTGATGGACATTTGGGTTGGTTCCAAGTCTTTGCTATTGTGAATAGTGCTGCAATAAACATACATGTGCATGTGTCTTTATAGCAGCATGATTTATAATCCTTTGGGAATATACTCAGTAATGGAATGGCTGGGTCAAATGGTATTTCTAGTTCTAGATCCTTGAGGAATCGCCACACTGTCTTCCACAATGGTTGAACTAGTTTACAGTCCCACCAACAGTGTAAAAGTATTCCTATTTCTCCACATCCTCTCCAGGACCTGTTGTTTCCTGACTTTTTAATGATCGCTTTAATGGCTTAGAATTGTCTTGGCAATGCGGGCTCTTTTTTGGTTTCGTATGAACTTTAAAGTAGTTTTTTCCAATTCTATGAAGAAAGTCATTGGTAGCTTAATAGGGATGGCACTGAATCTATAAATTACTTTGGGCACTGTGGCCATTTTCACAATACTGATTCTTCCTATCCATGAACATGGAATGTTCTTCCATTTGTTTGTGTCCTCTTTTATTTCGTTGAGCAGTGGCTTGTAGTTCTCTTTGAAGGGGTCCTTCACATCCCTTGTAAGTTGGATTCCTAGGTATTTATTCTCTTTGAAGCAATTGTGAATGGGAGTTCATTCATGATTTGGCTGTTACTGGTGTAGAGGAATGCTTGTGATTTTTGCACATTGATTTTGTATCCTGAGACTTTGCTGAAGTTGCTCATCAGCTTAAGGAAATTTTGGGCTGAGACGGGGTTTTCTAAATACACAATCATTTCATCTGCAAACAGGGACAATTTGACTTCCTCTTTTCCTAACTGAATACCCTTTATTTCTTTCTCCTGCCTGACTGCCCTGGCCAGAACTTCCAACACTATGCTGAATAGGAATGGTGAGAGAGGGCAACCCTGCCTTGTGCCAGTTTTCAAAGGCAATGCTTCCAGCTTCTGCCCATTCAGTATGGTATTGGCTGTGGGTCTGTCATAAATAGTTCTTATTATTTTGAGATACGTCCCATCAATACCTAGTTTATTGAGAGTCTTTAGCATGAAGGGTTGTTGAATTTTGTCGAAGGCCTTTTCTGCATCTATTGAGATAATCATGTGGTTTTTGTCTTTGGTTCTGTTTATATGATGCATTACGTTTATTGATTTACCTATGTTGAACCAGCCTTGCATCCCATGGATAAAGTCAACTTGATCTTGGTGGATAAGCTTTTTGATGTGCTGCCGGATTTGGTTTGCCAGTATTTTACTGAGGATTTTTGCATTGATGTTCGTCAGGGATATTGGTCTAAAATTATCTTTTTCTGTTGTGTCTCTGCCAGGCTCTGGTATTAGGATGATGCGGGTCTCATAAAATGAGTTAGGGAGGATACCCTCTTTTTCTATTCATTGGAATTGTTTCAGAAGGAATGGTACCAGCTCCTCTTTGTGCCTCTGGTAGAATTCAGCTGTGAATCCGTCTGGTCCTGGACTTTTTTTG
>NW_012120709.1:1941509-1948301 GCF_000951035.1 Colobus angolensis palliatus | reverse complement strand
AGAAGGAATGGTACCAGCTCCTCTTTGTGCCTCTGGTAGAATTCAGCTGTGAATCCGTCTGGTCCTGGACTTTTTTTGGTTGGTTGATTATTAATTATTGCCTCGATTTCAGAGCCTGTTATTCGTCTATTCAGGGATTCAACTTCTTCCTGGTTTAGTCTTGGGAAGGTGCATGTGTCTAGGAATTTATCCATTTCTTCTAGATTTTCTAGTTTATTTGCGTAGATGTGTTTATAGTACTCTCTGATGGTAGTTTGCATCTCTGTGGGATTGGTGGTGATATCCCCTTTATCATTTTTTTATTGTGTCTATTTGATTCTTCTCTCTTTTCTTATTAGTCTTGCTAGCAGTCTATCAATTTTGTTGATCTTTTCCAAAAACCAGCTCCTGGATTCACTGATTTTTTGAAGGGTTTTTTGTGTCTCAATCTCCTTCAGTTCTGCTCTGATCTTAGTGATTTCTTGCCTTCTGCTAGCTTTTGCATGTGTTTGTTCTTGCTTCTCTAGTTCTTTTAATTGTGATGTTAGGGTGTCAATTTTACATCTTTCTTGCTTTCTCTTCTGGGGATTTATTTAGTGCTATGAATTTCCCTCTACACACTGCTTTAAATGTGTCCCAGAGATTCTGGTATGTTTTGTCTTTGTTCTCACTGGTTTCAAAGAACATCTTTATTTCTGCCTTCATTTTGTTATGTACCCAGTATTCATTCAGGAGCAGGTTTTTCAATTTCCATGTAGTTGAGTGGTTTTGAGTGAGTTTCTTAATCCTGAGTTCTAGTTTGATGGCACTGTGATCTGAGAGACAGTTTGTTATAATTTCTGTTCTTTTACATTTGCTGAGGAGTGCTTTACTTCCAACTATGTGGTCAATTTTGGAATAAGTGTGATGTGGTGCTGAGAATGTGTATTATGTTGATTTGGGGTGGACAGTTCTGTAGATGTCTATTGGGTCCACTTCGAGCAGAGCTTAGTTAAAGTCCTGGATATTCTTGTTAACTTTGTCTCAAAGTGTCTAATGTTGATAGTAGGGTGTTAAAGACTCCCATTACTATTGTGTGGGAGTCTAAGTCTCTTTATAGGTCTCTAAGGGCTTGCTTTATGAATCTGGGTGCTCCTGTAATTGGCACATATATATTTAGGATAGTTAACTCTTCTTGTTGAATTGATCCCTTTACCATTGTGTAATCGTCTTCTCTCTTTTGATCTTTGTTGGTTTAAAGTCTGCTTTATCAGAGACTAGGATTGCAACCCCCACTTTTGTTTTCCATTTGCTTGGCAGATCTTCCTCCATCCCTTTATTTTGAGCCTATGTGTGTCTCTGCACGTGAGATGGGTCTCCTGAATACAGCACACTGATGGGTCTTGACTCTTTATCCAAATTGCCAGTCTGTGTCTTTTAATTGGAGCATTTAGCCCACTTACATTTAAGGTTAATATTGTTATGTGTAAATCTGATCCTGTCATTATGATGTTAGCCGGTTATTTTGCTTGTTAGTTGCTGCAGTTTCTTCCTAGCATCAATGGTCTTTACAATTTGGCATGTTTTTGCAGTGGCTGGTACTGGTTGTTCCTTTGCATGTTTAGTGCTTCCTTCAGGAGCTCTTTTAAGGTAGGGCTGGTGGTGACAAAATCTCTCAGCATTTGCTTGTCTATAAAGGATTTTATTTCTCCTTCCTTCACTTATGAAGCTTAGTTTGGCTGGATATGAAATTCTGGGTTGAAAATTCTTCTCTTTAACAATGTTGAATATTGGTCCCCACTCTCTTCTGGCTTGTAGAATTTCTGCAGAGAGATTCGCTGTTAGTCTGATGGGTTTCTCTTTGTGGGTAACCTGACCTTTCTCTCTGGCTGCCCTTAATATTTTTGCCTTCATTTGAACTTTGGTGAATCTGACAATTATGTGCCTTGGAGTTGCTCCTCTCGAGAAGTATCTTTGTGGTGTTCTCTGTATTTCCTGAATTAGAATGTTGGCCTGCCTTGCTAGATTGGGGAAGTCCTCCTGGACAACATCCTGAAGAGTGTTTTCCAACTTGGTTCCATTCTCCCCATCACTTTCAGGTACATTCATTTGATCCTCAATCACTGATACCCTTTCTTCCACTTGATCGAATCAGCTACTGAAGCTTGTGCATGCGTCACATAGTTCTCATGCCATGGTTTTCAGCTCCACTGGGTCATTTACGGGTCTTCTCTATGCTGTTTATTCTAGTCAGCCATTCATCTAATCTTTTTTCAAGGTTTTTAGCTTATTTGTGATGGGTTCAAACATCCTCCTTTAGCTTGGAGAGGTTTGTTATTATCGATCGTCCAAAGCCTTCTTCTCTTAACTCATCAAAGTCATTCTCCATCCAGCTTCCTTCCGTTGCTGCCGAGGAGCTGCGTTCCTTTGGAGAAAAGGAACTCTGATTTTAGAATTTTCAGCTTTTCTGTTTTGGTTTCTCCCCATCTTTGTGGTTCTAGCTACCTTTGGTCTTTGATGATGGTGACGTGCAGATGGGGTTTTAGTGTGGATGTCCTTTCTGTTTTACTTTTCCTTCTAACAGTCAGACCCTCAGCTGCAGGTCTGTTGGAGTTTGGTGGAGGTTCACTCCAGACTGTTTGCCTGGGTATCACCAATGGAGGCTGCAGAATAGCAAATATTGCAGAACGGCAGATGTTGCTGCCTGATCCTTCCTCTGCAAGCTTCGTGTCAGAAGGGCACCCAGCCGTATGAGGTGTCAGTTGGCCCCTACTGGGAGGTGTCTCCCGGTTAGGCTACTCGGGGATCAGGGACCCACTTGTGGCGGCAGTCTGTCCATTCTCAGAGCTCAAACTCCATGCTGGGAGAACCACTACTCTCTTCAAAGCTGTCAGGGATGTTTAAGTCTGCAGAAGTTTCTGCTGCCTTTTGTTCATCTATGGCCTTCCCCCAGAGGTGGAGTCCACAGAGGCAAGCAGGCCTCTTTGAGCTGCGTTGGGCTCCATTCAGTTCAAGTTTCCCGGCCGCTTTGTTTACCTACTCAAGCCTCAGCAATGGCGGGAGCCCATCCCCCAGCCTCAATGCGGCCTGCAGTTCCATGTCAGACTGCTGTGCTAGCAGCGAGTGAGGTTTCGTGGGCGTGGGACTCCCCGAGTCAGGCACAGGATGTAATCTCCTGGTGTGCCATTTGCTAAGACCGTTGGAAAAGCGCAGTATTAGGGTGGGAGTGTCCCAGTTTTCCAGGTACCATCTGTCACAGCCTCCCTTGGCTAGGAAAGGGAATTCCCCAACCCCTTGTGCTTCCCGGGTGAGACAACGCCCCGCCCTGCTTCGGCTCAAACTCCATGGACTGCACCCACCGTCCAACAAGGCCCAGTGAGATGAACCCAGAACCTCAGTTGGAAATGCAGAAATCACCCGTCTTCTGTGTCGCTCACCCTGGGAGCTGGAGACTGGAGCTGTTCCTATTCGGCCATCTTGGAACCAGACCGAGTTGTTCTTTATTTCTTTATTAGTTATACGCAGCTTACTTCCAAAAAGAACTTGAAGAAAATGAACTTAAGACTAGGACTTTTTCTCAAGTATCTTACAGATTACAGGATGGTTCTTTTGAACTCTGAAAAGCAAGCTGGTTTTGCTGTCACCTTTATGATTGGGTCAGAAGTCATCAGTGCTTTAACAACAGAGTCCTGGGCGTGGTGTTTCCTCCCATCATGCTTTCTTTCTTTATATACTTAGAAAGTTCTTCCCAACCACCAGATCAAATAAACTTTGTATTTTTAAAATTATATTTAGAGTTTCATATGTTTACATTTGTTAAGTCACAGAAAAAGTGTTTTTGTATTTAAAGAGAAACTTGAAATGTCTAATTGATCATACACTAAATTCACACACATATATATTGGATACTATTTTATATTCTGTTACATACACACCCTAAGACAGTTTCAGATCTTTCTTCTATTCTGGATTCTTTAATAATATTAGGGAATTAGTGCCAGTATGTCAATTACTAAAATTTCATAAACATTGATTCTGCCAGTCACCTATATTATATAAATCTTAAAATGTTTCCAGTAATTATTCAAAATCATTTTGCCAAACACTAAACTATACAATAGGTAGGGAGAGCTGCCATCTTTTAAGCATTGAGTCCTCTTACTCAACCCAAAGCATTCTTGTCCATTTATTAACATAATGTATTCCTTTGCCAAATTTTTCAGTGCCTAGGATATGACAGGCCTCAAACAGGAGACTAATACATTTTATTGCAGTCAGCTTATTCTTGCTGGTATGCAATGAGACTACAATCTAACTGGAAAAAATGCAGACATGAAACAGACACATACACAGGTAGAAACCTGAAAAAGCAACTGAAAAGACACTTAGAACTAAAAGAGAAGCAGCCTAGGTATAAGATTAATACTAAAGAGAACAATTCTTTTATATACCTGCAATAATCAGACAAATACAATAGAAAAATAAAATTTTAAATGTCCTTTAATATCCATTGAGTTTTCCTAACCTCTTCTGAACCACAGGCAAATTTACTAAAGACTTTGCAATATCAAACATTTTTTGCACTCCTTCATTAAATTATACCCAACAGTACACAATTTTGCTACTATTTTATTTCTGCATTTATATTTATTATTGAAACTGGCTGAACATTTCATTTTTGTTCTTTATGTCGGCAACTGTAATATCACAGGGTTATGCTGGGATGTGTGCTTTCCTTTTAAATGTATTCCTGCATGGCTTTATATCCCTTTTTAAAAGTGTAATGTTTTATTGTTTTCTTTTTAAAAAAATTACTGAATAAATGCAGAGGAAAATTTAGAAAACACATGACTGAAAAGGGAAAAAAAACACACCCATAATCTTACCATCTAGGTGTAGTAATTATAAACATTTTATTGAAATCCTATACATTTTAAAAATGCTTTCATATGTGAGATTGCCCTTTACTATGTCATATTTATTTATATATGAGCACACTTTAAATGCAATTTATAATATTAAGTATTTTCATTAACATTGTATAGCTCTCATTATGTATTCAAGTCTTCACATATGCACCTCAGTGAGCACATAAAATTGGCTTGGGTTTACTTATCAGAGGTGACTTTTTTTATCCAGTCTCTTCCTGAGACCACGGGCTGCAGTGTTCCAGTTCTGCTTTGACAACTCTCATCACACCCAGCTTTTCAAAGTATTCTAGAAGTTGCCTCATGGGTGCCTAGAGCTTTGTTCTCCAGTCCCCACCCACATTTAAAGTTCCATCATCTCTGCTGCTATACCCCAACATTTAAGGTTTATACCTAATGCCAAGACTCCTAATACTGTCCCTACGGGTTCTGGCTTTAGTTCCACCCTTACTGTCCTGGCTTTGAAACTCATTTTATTTCTGTACTTGGGTATTTCTCCTTCTCACTTTTCAACTAGGTATTATTTATTTTTATTTAGTATTACATGAAGCTGCTATTTGTCTATACTATTCTGTTTGACAGTAGTACTGTCATCCATCGTTTTTATCTGTATGGTAGTAAACACCTTTGTCAGCTATTCATTTTTTATGTTTCATTTTATTTCAGGTTTTACTTTAAAAGCATATATTGGCTTTTGAGTTGACATCATATTTGTCATACCTAATAAATTTCAAATTTTTCATTCTATTTTATATTTCCTAATTCTGTTTCCGTGAATTTTTCTTATATTTTGCTGTATGAAGTATAGCACACATCTTTGGAACTGTTTGCCTGACTTATATACCTCTTTTTCTGGGAGTTTCCCCTTACCTCAACATGGCTATACCTACAACTTTATTATCCTTTGACAAATCTGACTAACTGATCCACAAGGGACACACACTGAAACCCAGACAATGCTTATCTTCTTGGGACTTTTGTCTGAAACGTCAAAGCCAGAATTGGTTCAACTTAAAACTAAGTAATTGTTAGTAATATTTCCTGCTAGGCAAAAAAAAAAAAAAAAAAAAAAAAAAGCTCTTTTGTAGCTAGAAAAAATGAAGCTAGTTACAAGCTGAAAAAAAAAAAAAAGATGGAAAATGCTAGCCATGTTTGAATCCCTAATGTTCTTCAAGTCCAGCTGGGTCTATTTATTGCTTGGGACATTTCTGTCATTAACATAAACACAGGTTTATGTTGTTGCAGATTAAGGGAGGGGAACTCAGATCTGTAATATGCATCTTTGATTTCTCCAATATTGCTGTCTTGGTAGTTCTCCACCTTTCTAACTTTTCCTACTTTTTAGTTTACTGTTTACACACGGTGGTATTTTCCAAAGTCCTTTTCTCCCTCCACTTTCTTTTTCTGGAGAAACCCCTCTATACTCATAGGCTTCATCAACTACTGTATCTTTAATGATGTCTGAGTTCACTAGTGTAGCATTCTCGATTACACTTCAGACTTTATTTTCATTTGCTTAGTATTCATCTCCATCTAATTCATTTGAGGCAACTCAAATTTGATACAGCCAAAATTATATCAGTTCCTCTATGCTTTTTTCTGTGATCTGTCCTAATCATACCACTAATCATCTACACTAGAAATCTTAGACTCAAAGATTTCTCCATCTTCCTCATTCCCCACAACAAAATATGCATAAATCCTTCCTTAATCAGTCTCCTGTCTTGTTGTTTCAGTTTAGACTTACTTCTGATGTAAACCTGAGTCCATCAAGCATATAGACCACTATGATGTGTGAAGAACTCTGCAAGGTATGAAGACAGTCTTTGGCCTCAAGGAGCTATCATCTAGATTGTGAAACAAATGCTGCTATCTACATTCTTCTCATATCTGATAAAAAAAAAAA
>NW_012120709.1:1877238-1941139 GCF_000951035.1 Colobus angolensis palliatus | reverse complement strand
TCCCTACTAAAAATACAAAAACTAGCTGGGCGTGGTGGCATGCGCCTGTAGTCCCAGCTACTCAGGAGGCTGAGGCAGGAGAATAGATTGAACCCGGGAGGCGGAGGTTGCAGTGAGCTGAGATCCGGCCACTGCACTCTAGCCTGGGTGACAGAGCGAGACTCCGTCTCAAAAAAAAAAAAAAAAAAAAAAAAAAAATAGTAAGACTTCGCTTTTTTCACTGTGTTGAAGTTTCCCAATGATGATGCAAAAGCAATGTTGGGTAAAATTCCTAATTTTAGTTCAAATCAAGGTAGTAACACTTAACTATTATTTTAGGCATGTATTCTTCACTGTCATAAATTCCCAGTAAGAAAAAAGTAAGCCACAATGTCCTTGATGAAGCAATAAAAATCATGTCAGGTTTGCCAGGCACAGTGGCTCACACCTGTAATCCCAGCACTTTGGGAGGCTGAGGCAGGCGGATCACAAGGTCAAGAGATCGAGATCATCCTGGCCAACATAGTGAAACCCTGTCTCCACTAAAAATACAAAAATTAGTCAGGCATGATGGTGTGTGTCTGTAATCCCAGCTACTCAGGAGGCTGAGGCAGGAGAATCCCTTGAACCTGGGAGGCGGAGGTTGCAGTGAGCCAAGATCATGCCACTGCACTCCAGCCTGGGCGACAGAGCGAGACTGTCTCAAAAAAAAAAAAAAAAAAAAAAAATCATGTCGAGTATACAAACCTTTTACATGCTGTACTCTTATTGAACTTTTCTTCTTACAGAACCATACTCATTATTTAAAGCTCAGATTATCTACGATTTCATTTTTCCTCTGAGAGGTCTTCCTCTCCTCCAACTTCCCCAACACACACTTATCCCTGTTCTCCCCAAATATCTTTTCTGAACTTTCTTGGTCTTTGTTCGTATCTCACAGCCTTTACTTTTTTCTGGGTGAGAAGGAGATGGTGATTTCTGTGTCTTTCCTTCCCATTTGGAAAGTAAGTATCACTGGATTAACACACATTATAAAAGGACAATGGATTTTAATGATTATCTTGGGACACTGTTTAAACAGTTCACACCACAATGCTCTAAAAGCCTAAAAGCTTATTTACTGTCTTGAAGGTTACTTATCTTGTTTATTTCTCCTCTCCACCTCCTCCCTGCTTCTCCCACTTCTCTTTTATTCCTTAAAACCACTGATGTTGCACTCAAGCATAATTTAGCTCTATTAGTAACACGCTGTGCTAAAAGTTTTCTGATTCTCTGTGAATAAATCTGCCTTGTTTTTTTATTCTTTGTTAGTAATTTGTCATTTTTTGAACTTTTTAAGTTTCTTTTCATGGGTGTAAAGATCAGAACTAGATACAATATTGTAGTTGAAGGATTAATATCTAAATTGTTAGATTTTGTGTTCCTGTTAGAACTTTGTAAACGGATATTTTGTTTTGTGCTTATTTTTGAATAAGAAACTTACTGAAATTGATTTTTGCTCTATTGTGGGCTTCAGTTACCTTTTTTGCTTTTTAAATCTATGATGTTTGAATGTCATGCAACTTAATTTTCTTAAATTGCCAACCTGCTATACCCTGATGTGTAGAATTTTATCAACTGCTTTAACTATTAATTTAAAATTTTCAATATCATTGAGACACAGTATCTTACAACAAAGAGGCTTCTAGGTTAGCGATTATAGAGTACTAAAATTCTTAAAAGACTTTATACTATTTAGTCACATTTATTTCAGCAAACACTTTTCAGCACCCATTATAGGTTAGGATTTAAACTGGTATTTGGTTATCATTACCTACTTGGTATTTTACTGTACAATCAGTCCAGTTTACAAAAGAGGTTCATTCTGAGATTTTTAGGATACTTACAATACATACCCCAACTAAAACAAAAAAAGTTCCTCAACTAATTTACAAATGCCTGTTTAGCCTACGATGCCAAAAATATAACATTTCTTTTACCTAGAGAATCATTAACACATATAATTGTTGCAGTATTAGTGATTAAACACAACTTTAAAAAAAAGGAAATGCTGTAGCATCCCAAATAAAGCAAAGACATTTCATTTAAACTTCACACATATACAAAGTATAATGTGGGTGTATTTTAAAAGATATAGATGAAGAAACATCGACAATTAACAAATTTAATATCAAAACCATCTTCTCATTATCTGAGTGGGTCCAATCTGATAACACGATCAGAAAATTTTCTCCAGCTGTTAGAGAAATGTAACAGCAGAACTCAGAGATCTGAAACATAAGAGACTCGGCTGGGCGCGGTGGCTCACGCCTGCAATCCCAGCACTTTGGGAGGCCGAGGCAGGTGGATCCCGAGGTCAAGAGATTGAGACCATCCTGGCCAACATGGTGAAACCTCGTCCCTACTAAAAATACAAAAACTAGCTGGGCGTGGTGGCATGCGCCTGTAGTCCCAGCTACTCAGGAGGCTGAGGCAGGAGAATAGATTGAACCCAGGAGGCGGAGGTTGTAGTGAGCCGAGATTGTGCCACTGCCCTCCAGCCTGGCAACAGAACGAGACTCTGTCTCAAACAAAAAAAAAAGAGAAACATAAGAGACTCTACCTACTGTTACGGTAGGAGACCATAAGGAAAATATAAAGGAACAAGGACAGTTTCTAGAAGCAAAGACTGTCCCCAAGTAAGAGTCTGCAAGACAACAGAATCTCAGTACTGCAATGACAAGGAACTGAATTTAGCTAGGAATCTTAAATGAGCTTGGAAGCAGATCTTACCCAGAGCCTCTAGTAAAGAACAGAGCCCCAAGCAACACCTTGATTTCAGCCTTGTAAAGCTCTAAACAGAAGACCCAGATGAGCCTACACAGATTTCCAAGCAACAGAAAACTGAGATGACAAATATTTAAAGCTAAGTTCATGGCAATTTGTTAAGGCAACAAGAAAGCTAATACAGATGGCAGGTTCCAGGAACAAATGTATTTCAAAGTAGCCAGAGCAAAGGATGGGAAAGGAAAAAACTGAAGACAAGTTAGGGATGAAGTTGGTGAGGCAGATAGGGTCTAGGTTATGAAAAATTAAGATTTTATTATGTAAGCTATGAAGAGATGCTAAAACTTTAATTTTGTGGGAGAGATGATGGATAATGACAAATGACAGAAATGTTGTTAACTGGGGATGAGGAGGAGAAAATAGGCAGGGAGATTAATGAGGAATGTATTATGAACATCTGGGCTACAAATGATGAAAGCCTGAACCAAAGCAATGTGAACACAAAAAGGCAGAAAAACCAGTATGCTTTTGGTATATTTCAGAAGCAAAAAAGGTCTTCATTCTGGACTAATAGTGGGGATTACAGAGCAGTCATTGATGACTCAAAGTGTTTTAGCATCAGTAATTTGGTGGATGATGATGTTCAACAATCAACATAAGGAATACAAGAAAAGCATAATATTTTGTGGGGGCTAAAAACTGGAAACAAAGGGGAAATATATTTTCCTCTAATTGCAAAATAATGGAGACCAAGTTAAGAATTTTAAAGCAGCAAGAAAACATAAATAACATCTATTTTGTTAGGCTCGATTACCTCTGCTGTTGCTTTCTGGATAGGCAAGTGTAGGCTTACTTGGGGAGCGTCGTAGATCACTATTAAGGAAAGGCTTATCCGAAGGATATACTACATATGGAGATGAAGAATGCCGAACCATGCTTCCATTAGACCTTGATGGCTCAGCTAAGATGTTCTAAAAAATAAAGACACAAATTACCTTTCAAAAATGTGAACCACAAATAGCTGATTTAAACCACAAATATTTATTACTGAGAACTAGACTGTCCATACAGACAAGAGAAAAAAATCCACTGACTAAAAACAACAGAATTCAATCAACAGAGAAATACAACTTTTAAAGTGTTTCATATTAGTATAAATATAGCCATAGGCCAGACACTACAAAAGAAAATAATGTTCATACAACTTGAATACAAATGCTGTGCAGAAATACTTACATGATACAATGAATGTAAATACAGTAGTTAAAAATATATACTGTGAGGCCGGGTACGGTGGCTCACACCTGTAATCCCAGCACTTTGGGAGGCCAAGGCGGGCGGATCATGAGGTCAGGAGATCGAGACCATCCTGGCTAACACGGTGAAACCCCGTCCCTACTAAAAATGCAAAAAATTAGCCGGGCGTGGCGGCAGGCGCCTGTAGTCCCAGCTACTCGGGAAGCTGAGGCAGGAGAGTGGCGTGAACCCAGGAGGCGGAGCTTGCAGTGAGCCGAGATCACGCCACTGCACTCCAGCCTGGGCGACAGAGCGAGACTCCATCTCAAAAAAAAAAAAAAAAAATATATATATATATATATATATACACACACACTGTGAGATATACATTCAGAAAAATAAATATATTATTTTCACAGGACCAGAAATTGCTACAAATGACTGAATTACTCTATTCCCCATCAACAAACTACTACTTGAATATTTAGAGTATTCAAAACTCCAGAAAGAAAATAAGGCACTGTCCCTGCCTCAAATAATTTACATTTAACAAAAAAGAAAATAATTAGAAAACATTAAGGCCCATCAAACACTCAAATATAAAACTTTATTTCCACAGTACACCATTCTGTCATGAATGAGATTCTGCTAAATTTAGGATTCCACATAATAATTTCAACCCAGGGGATGCTAACTGTGGAGTTTTATTTGTTGTAGGCAACTTCCTGTTGACGGATGGTCCTAGACTGGGGGAAGTAACTAAGAAGCTGAGGGCTAAGGTGGAAAATATGACTGCTATCTGTTCAAAATGTTCAGACATCCACTTTCCTTCCTCAAACCGCCACAGCAAACTATGTTTTTCAATTCTTACCTTTGAAAACTTAAATTTACCAGAATAATCCTTGTTCATAAAAGTACAAGAGCACAATGAACATTTAAAACAGTAAACAATCTCCTGAAACAAAGGTTATTGAAATATCTGCACTGTATTTAAATCTTACTTAAAATTAAAGATTTTTATCATGCAAATTTCCAGTTGATTTAAGGAAGCAAATATAAAACATTTTCTATTTATACAAATATAAAACACACTACGGCTATGGAAATCAAAAGTGGGGACAAAGAGCTTAGGAGGGTAGGGCCAAGTCTTAAAACTGGTACTCAAATAAGTGCCAAGTCTACTATAGTATGTTCATATATAACAAAGACTACTATTTGTCATTTTCCAAACTTAATGGCAAATTGGCATCTGGTTTTAGAGGTAACTGGAAAACAGGATGAGTTTTCAATTCTTTATAATATGGTCAAAGGTCTTGCAAAGCATCCTGAATTATTGCATAGCTTAATTTTAAATGTCACAGAGAACCTCAAGTTTTCATTGGTTATTTACAACCCACCAGAATCCTATCATTTAATATTCAAAAATATTAAGTGACTTGCCGACCACCCTCTGCCCAGTCAGGAGAATTCCATTAATTATGTGATTAACTAATAAACTAGTTCCTAAAATGGAACTACCTCTGTTCTACATTTTATATGTTAGTGGGTTTGCCCTTTACTTTTTTATATCACTCCTCATGACCTACACATTTTTATTATCTGTATGCCCTGTGGTATAATAAAAAATATATTTAGTCTTTTGTCCTTGGTTTCAGATATAGATTCAAAAACTCCTAGAATTTCTTAAGTGACAGCGTGTCCTTGTTAGGCTGATGAGGGGACTCAAGGTAGGGCACCTAGATAGCTTCAGGTTTGAAGGTATCTTCTGGGAGCTGGTTGCCAGTAAAACCAGCCACTAGATTATAAAGAGTTACAAATTTCAGCCAGGCACATGGTGGCTCATGCCTGTAATCCCAGCACTTTGGGAGGCCGAGCTGGGTGGATCACTTGAGGTCAGGAGTTCGAGACTAGCCTGGCCAACACGGTGAAACTCTGTCTCTATCTAAAATACAAAGAAATTAGTCGAGTGTGGTGGCATGCCCTGTAATCCCAATTACTCGGGAAGCCAAGGCAGGAGAATCGCTTGAACCCAGGAGGTGGATGTTGCAGTGAGCCAAGATTGGGCCACTGCACTACAGCCTGGGCAACAGAGTGAGACTCCATCTGTGTGTGTGTGTGTGTGTGTGTGTGTGTGTGTGTGTGTGTGCGCGCGCGCGCGCGCATTGGGGAATGGGGGGTGCGGTGGGTAAGAGTTACAAATTTCAGCCCTAGGCCCTGACCTCAGGGGAGGTAAGGGGCTGAGATTGAGCCCAGTGACCAGTGGATAAATTACTCAATTATGTACCTATGTAACGAAAGCTCAATGAAACCTCTTGAATAATGAGGTTTGGGGAGCTTCTAGATTGTTGAACATACTGATATCCTGGGAAGGTGCTGTACCACAGAGGATACAGAAGCCCTTTCACACCTTGCCCTATGTCTCCTCCATTTGGCTGTTCCTGAGTTGTGTCTTTTATATAACTGAAATTGCTTAAGTACAGTCTTTCCTGAATACTGTGAGCCGTTCTTGGAAAGTTGCAGGAATCCCTTAATTTGTAGTCAGCTGAGCAGAAATGCAGATGCTCTGCGAACTCTGACTTGACTTGGGGGCGGGCAGTCTTGTGAAATGGGGCCCCTTAATGTATGGGGGTCTGAGCTACATCTGGGCAGTGACAGAATTAAAATAATTTTAGGACACCCAGTTGGTGTAGCATTTTTGCTGGAGAAATTAAGTTCTAATAAAGGAGTTTTATTCTGTTCAATAAATCTGTTGAATATTAACTACACATTTCCTCCGCAAACAGGAAACTGCACATCACTTATAAAAGATTATCCTTTTCAACAAAGTTACTATAACCCTTTAAGAGATCACCAAAAGCTTTTGGGCTTCTTTATATTTAACAAATAGCACAAATATCATAGGAAGGCTATGCAGAAAGGAGCTCAAGTCTAACTCCCAATCCACTAATCTTTCCATGACCCTAAGCACTCAGTAAAAATTATTCCAAACAAAACATGATTGTAGGAGAAACTTTCAGGATTAAAGGCAAAATGTTTAACGTGATCACTATCTTTTCCTGCAGCCTTTAGTTGTTAGGGCAAATATCTCATTTAGGAACATGCAATTCAACAAATATTTATTGAACATCTTTTTATGACACTGTGTGAAGTATGAAGCATAATTTAAAAATGTATATTACTTGCTTTCTTTATAAGTGGAACATGCAACACAGCTGCAAGACATTAGCTAGAGTAGGTGGGAACTGCTAAATTGGATGTGATAGAGACTAAATGCAAATTAAATTCAGATGCATTCAACAGAACATTGCTTCAGATCAGTATGGTAAAGGAAGGTCTTTATTAGTGCTGAAATCAATACTGGGTCTTGTAGATTGACATGTATTCTAATAGGCAAGCTAGAAATGGGTATGAAAGGCAATTATATCCAGGTTAATGAATACATTAGTTTAGCTGAAAAAAGAGTTTGTGTACACATGTTGAGGAAATAAAATTGGAGAAGTCAAGGTCCAGTGGTGGAGAAACATGAGGCAGTGCTCTGAGCAGCGCAATCAATGCAATAGCTTCAAAGTAAAAATCAATACAATCATCAACAAATGTAAAAAAAGCATTCAATAAAATTCAACATCCAGCTGTTATTTTTTAAAAAACTTATTTCCTTATGATAATACAAAGTTTTACAAGAAAACATGGCAAATATACTTAATGATGGAAAACTTGAAATATTCCCTTTAAAATCAGTAATAAAGATATCTACATCAATTCTAGTCAAGACTGTATTTCATTTCCTAGTCTGCACACTAAGATTAAAAAAAAAAAAGAATAACAGCTGTTAAGATTGAAAAGGAAGAATCTCAATTTTGGATTATGACCATCTAAATAGAAAAAAACAAAAAATCTTCAATTATAAGAATTAAGTCTGGAAAGTTGCTGGGTAAAATAGATATGCAAGAGTCAGTAATTTTATACATTAGAAAATGCAACTTATGAAAATATATATCACGCAACTAAAAACTAGAAATAAATTGAACAATATACAAGAAATTATACAAGTACTGAAAAATGTAAAAGTTCTAAATAAATGGAGTAACATAACATTCAGACAGAAGGGTCAATATCCTAAACATATCAGTTATACCCAAATTAAGCTAGAAATTCAATAAAATCCTAATCAAAATTTCAATAGCAGCTTCTAGAATTTCTACTGAAGAAAAGGAAAAGCAAAGGACCAACAACAGCTAACGTTTCTCGAGTAACAAGGAGGAAAATACACCCCCCGCCACAGCGGGTAGGAGAGACAAATACAAATACAAACAAAGGGATAAATACAACAAAGGGATAAAGAGCCAGGTAACACACCCATACGCATACGGAAATGAACATATTGCAAACCATTGGAGAAAGGATGAATTTTCAACAAGTAGTGTGCGGACAATTATGTATTTTCAGTAAAACCATTAAATTGGATCCCTATCTCACAGCATACAAATTAATTCCAAGTAAATTAAGGACATAAAAGGCTCTAACTTTAAAATATGTAGAAAAAAATACAGAAGAATACAACCAAGGCCTTAGAGAAAGGAAGAATTTCTTAAACAGAAATCACTAATTATAAAAAGACTAACAAATTTTACACTAAAAGTAACAACTATTAATCAAAAAGTATCAAAGACAATCCAACATGTCCTTGGAACAGTCTTAACAAACTGATAATTAACATCCACAATATGTGAAAGAATGCCTATAAATCAGTAAGAACAGGCAACTCAATTGAAAAACAGGCGAAAGACACGAACAGGTATTTCACAGAAGAAAACACACACACAAGAAAGTAAAGGTAGGAAAAAAACAGGGTGCATATTCACCAATGATAAGAGGAGCACAAACCAGAAAAAGAATAGGACATCATTTCACACACACAGCAAAAATTTACAAGTGGGACAATACCATCCATTTAAGAGGACATAGAATAAAGAGGGCTGTTGGTATAATCACTTGGTAAAACAATTTAGTATGACCGACTAAAGCTGAAGACGCACGTGCTCTGTGAACCAGATAATTCATTCAGTTATATTAGCTGAACGATTTTCTCTCTTCTTTCTTGAAAATGATATGAGTTGAGTCACAGTACATATTCCATGACCCACTACTGAGTTGTAATCCAGAGCCCAGCCTGAGGTCTGAAAAAAAAACAATCACTGCTCTAGAGTTGCCCCTTGGAAACAACTTCTCTCAGGACCCCTTTACACTCTAAAAAATTCAGTGAAAAGAATAGCACTATTTTACATTTCTGCAGATCTCTTTAATGTTTGTCTTAAAAAAAGAATGCTGGATTCTCTTATCTAGTTCCACATTCGCTCTGTTGGATATGTTATTTTGTTTGACATATTAAAGAAGATCTAGTATACCACAAACGTGGTCATTACAGAAGGATCTTGTAGACTCGGAGAGGGTCTTGGAGATCTCCAAGGGTTGTGAGACCATACTTCGAGAACTGCACTCTAGAGAAACATTTGCCATGTACAGCATATAAGAATGGATACAACATTGTTTATAATATCTGGCAAACAAATGAACAACAAAACTTATTAAATCCAAAGCCCATTAAGATACTGTCATTTACTAGCTAGATTTTTGACTCAACCTATGACTCATTTTGCTCACTTGAAAAAGGAAATATTAATGCCAGTCTCAGAAGGTTATTGTGAGGATTAAATGAGTTAACGTACGAAAAGTGCTTAAAGTGCCTTTAAGGACTATGCCTGCCAGATAGTCCTATATAAATACCATACATTATAATCTTAAAATATGAGGTACTGGGTGGGCGTGGGAAGGAGAAAGAAGACACAAAGAGGCACATGAAGGTATTTATTTTATTATTCTCAAAAAGTAAATCTTATATTTAATATTATAAAATGTATGATAGCCATAAAACATTTTTAAAGGAAATTAATATGGAGCTACTGTGCAGCTTAGTCGAAGGAACTATCTAAAATGTCAGAGAGACAAATTAAGAGATTAATTCATTAATCACCAAGGTTACTGTGAAAACATTACAAGGCTGACATGAAAGACACTCCTGCGTGTTTCAACGCAATGCTGACCATACTTCTATATGGAATTAATTTCATTATGCCCAATCATAGTTGCTTTCCTGCCTTTTCCATCAGTCGAGTTTATCAATTCAAGAGCAATCACTCAATAAATGTTACCTAGACCTAACTGAAACCTATCGCCCTACTTCCACGTTGTTCACATTTGAGATTTACAGGGTTGAGGCTTCCTAAAAACGGTTATTAATCTACTTGTTAAAAATCCTGGCCTGTAAAGCATCTCAATGTACTTATAAGTAGCTCCATATGGGTTTATCAATGTCGAAAACAGTTGAATATAACAGTTGTTAATCTTCACAATGGGGAAATCTGAATACAAGTTGTGTTTTCAGTTCATTGTACAGTTTTAACAAGTTTTCTTTGTTTTTTTTTTTTAAATGTTGCCTACTGTTAAGATCAGCTGTTTGTTAAGCTAAGTGCTTTTCCAATGTTTTTGGAAATGGCAGCCTTATTTCTGATGGGACATCTAAGCAGGACCTTTTCTTACGCACCAAGAAACCAACTAAATTTAGTCATTTTTGTTTTGAGAAACAGTAGCTTCCAAATTAGACATTTTGATGTAGCAGATTGCGTTATGCTTGTTATACTTTGATCTGTGGAGGATCCTAGACACTCTTAGTGTACCCTTGATATTTAGAATCCAATTAAAGCTGAACTTAGCACAAAAAAATGTATATGCTTTCCTAATGAACAGTCTTTGGGGTTTCTGCCAAGGCTACCGTACTAAGTACTAAGAGCTGACTATATCCCAGTGCCAATGCTCAGCTAGGTGTCTTTGGCATAACGCAGCTCAATTAAACATTTATTTAATATTTTATTCTATAGTAACATGAGTCGCTCTGTTGCCCAGGCTGGAGAGCAGTGGCACTATCATGGCTCACTTCAGCCTCGAACTCGTTGGGCTCAAGTGATCCTTCTGCCTCAGCCTCCCTAGTAACTGGTATTACAGGCATGAGCCACGCACGGACTCAACTCAATATTTGTATGAGTATTCCTTTTCCTTGTTCAGTCTTCAAGTGCTTAACTTTTGAGAGCGGTGAAAAGCCCTTTTCTCCCAAGTTTATTCACTTCTCCTATAAAATCTCATCCATCTGCTGACACTTCTAATAGTTTCTTTTACTGACCTAATCCTGAATAACCTTAAATTGCTGCTTTCATCACTTCTCCTTAACTTCCCCAAACCTCTCTGCAAACTTTTAATTCCCATTCTGCTGAATGCTTAGGTTGTTGAAAACCGCGGCGTTGGAAAGCTTTGATAGAAGTAAATGTTGGAGCTCTTATTTTTCCATTTCTCCAGCTCCTATTTCTCCGCTGTTAATACTTTTGGTCCCATTATTACAAATTCTAACAAGTCTGCGAAAGCTGAAACTGACTTCTCCACGGTGACCAGGCTTTCTTAGCGTTCCCCACTCTTTCCCCGCTTAGATGCTAGAAAATAACTTTACCCTGATACTCTTCAAGTTCCTGCCCTCACCATCCTTTTTCCACGTTTTTACCTACGTTTCCAATTCACCTCATCCAACTCTACCTCCGTATTACTTCTTCTCATTCCGAACTATCTCAAGTGTCCTGAAAGCACCAACTACAATTCCTTCGACACGCAACTAGCTCCATCTTCCCTTCTAGGAAACCTCTGGCCTACCCAACCACTGTTAATCACGCCCCTCTAGATTATTCTACTGAGGTAGCACTTGCTAAACTGTATTGCGTAGTAATCACTAATTACGTGTAGTTTCTCTTCAGTGCTTTGCTCCTTCAAAGCAGGGTTTCTATTCTATTCATTTGAACCCTAACAGTATGCCAGGCATCGAACATTTGCTAAGTGGAGAAATAAGAGCTCCAACATTTACTTCCTATCAAAGCTTTCCAACGCCGCAGTTTTCAACAACGTAAGCATTCGACACGCCAATCTGACAAACACCAGTGAATACCAGTTAATAAACTGGCTGGTGACCTTTGATGAGGCAAAAAACAATATTTAAAATCAATTCCCCTTGTCGCCTCTCCAAAACGACATTTCCACACTGAAGTTCCAGTAATTCTAGGCGGCGGGAAGCGCGCGCTCCGGCTACGAGGATCACACGAACGAAGTTCATGTGGAAGGCAGTGGGAGGCACTGCAGGGATAGGAAACAGCATAAGCAACGACTAGTAAGCGCTTGAGAGACGGCGGACTACTACTCTGCAGCTGTCTCTTAAAATCACTGGCGCGCCTACCTGCTCTGGCGAGTTTCCTAGAGGGGCCGCTGAACTCACGTGACCAAAAGAGCTACGTTTTCACAGGCCAGGGAGTGGGCAGTTATCCCAGTTGGGCCTTGGGAATGTTAGGCAACCGGGGTTCCTACGCCGAAAGGTGAATGAGGGATGGGGAACAAAGACGGCCAGTCTCTGTTCCAGTTTCACTGGAAGCCAGAGGGTGCAGTCTCGACAGAGGAACAGTGAATGGAAGCTTGGGGGGCGCGGGGCAAACTAGGCACTCCCGCCGTCCTCCAGAATTGAGTCAGAAGCTGGACTGACAGCGCCCTGAAAGTGAAGAAACTCAAACAGGCGCTTGGGACCGACGTGGGGCCCACTCGCGCCAACTGCTTCTTACCGACAACTGGGAACCAGAAGCCGCAGAGACAGACGCCGCCGCCATCTTTCAGCCTGCCCAGGGGGGTCTCCGCACCTTGGGGGCGGTCTGGGTTCTCGTGCTCTTCTCCAAGACTCGGGAGCCGCCCACCAGGGGCGACCCTAGGCTGAACCCCTGATGGAAAAGGGCAAGGGTGCCGCTGCTCGGCTTGGAAACCCCTGCCACACACCCCCTCAGGGCCGCCTACGCTCACAGCGTACACAGAAAGGGCAACACGTCCTAACGGACGTCTTCCGTAGCCAATCAAAACAGCAGACGTCTTTCAGTAGCAGGAGAGAATCCGCCTCTTCCCTGGTGACGTCACAAGGTGGCGTGTAACTGGGCCCGCTGGTGGCCGACAACGCCGCGAGCTACTGGCCGGCTCTGCGGAGATTCTACTGAGGGGCGGGCCTCCTCCAGTAAGAAGGGTGGGCGAGTAGTGTTGTCGCCAGTGGCAACCGAACGGAGTAATGGAGATAAAACAAAAGCGAAGGCGAAGTTAAAGCACTCCACGAGTTCCCTCGGATTAAACGCAGGAGAGAGCGTGAGTTTGCCTCGGGGACGCCTCTCCAGGTGAAGTACTTACTTTTTGGCCAATAACAAATAGGATTAGGAGGGACTTAACGACTTAGTCCAATAGAAAGCAAGGGAAAAAAAGTTGCGGCAGAGAACGAGCCTTTCCCGAACATTTGCCCAATTGGATTGGGGCACTCTCACCCAAACCTGGGACTGGCTGTTAGAAATAGCCGCGACCGCAGACCTTTGGGCGGGGCAGGTTCAAAGCGGATTTCGCGCGCTGAGAGGTCCGGGCTCTCATTGGCCGGCGACATCCTCCCTTTGTGGGCGCTCCGAACATCGCGGAAGTTGGAAGTTGGGAGGAGCCCCCGAGTGACGCGGTGGCCTCCGCAGCCAATCAGGGATGGGGAAGGGAGGCCGAGAAGGAAGCGGATCCGCGGTCGCGCAGCTAAACAGCAACCCCTACCCGCTTCGTCTCCCTCCGCCGCTATCGGGGCCTAAGCGGGAGCGGCTGGCACGGCGTCACTGGGTGGGCTGGGGCGGAAGTGGAGGCGGAGGGAGACGGTGGCGTCGTCCGCGGGGCCCTGGGCTCTCGCGGCGAGGCCCTGGTGGGCGCGAGGCAGGGGGAGGGGGAGGAGGAGGAGGAGCCCGCGGTCCGGGCGGCGGCGGCGGGTCTCGAGTTCTCCGTAGGGCCCCGCCTCGGAGCGGGCGGCGGCGGAGGAGGAGACTGAGGAGCAGGATGGCGGCCTCGGCCCTGTACGCCTGCACCAAGTGTACCCAACGCTATCCCTTCGAGGAGCTCTCCCAGGGCCAGCAGCTCTGCAAGGTCCGTGGGCTCCGGGAGGCGGGCGGGATGGGTGTCCTCGGCCGTAGCCGGAGGGGGCCGGGTAGCCGCTGCACTGCAGCCCCTCTCTCTTTGCCAGCGCCTCGGGGGTTTGGGAGTCTGGTGTCCCCGCCTCCCCACTCGGGGACCCCTTTTTCTGGGGGCTTGAACATCAGCTGGGAACGGCCCCTGAGAGGGAGGCAGAATCGTGCCCTCTTCCAGGCGGCCCAGGCGGGTACCGAGCCCCGTCAGCGTCTGAGGGGTCTCAGAGGTGGGGTTGAGTGAGGCAGCCACCTGTCTATATCGCAGAGACACAGGGGTGGAGATGTTTTCATCTCGGTTTTCTGCCTGGTCTGTCCTCTTCTTCCACCAGGAGGCAGGGGACGGTTTTTGCACTTTCTTGCTAGGAACCCGAAGCCGCAAAGCTGATGGCATCCTTCTTCCCTGTCCAGGAAAGCGAAGCGACTGGTTTGGGAACAGAATGCTCTGATTTGGAGCTCCTCCCATCCCATTAAAGCCAGGATGCTGTCTGTGAGCAACGGTGCAAAATAATAAGTAGTTTCACATTTAACCAATCCTTGAAATCGGCCCTGACAGCCTTCCTAATTTGTCTGTAATATACCCCACGTCTACTAAAGACAAAGACACCTATGCCTTCCCTAAGGAATTATATTGTGATTGGCCACTTACATGATAAAGCATCCAGTTATTTACGTTGGGGCCAGGTTTTATCAATATTTTAGACATTTCACTAGGTTGAGTAAACAATTTTCTACCAGAAAAGTGACATTTGGGACTTTCAGATAGATACCGACTAATGTATTGTCTTATTACAGGAATGTCGGATTGCACATCCTATTGTAAAATGTACTTACTGCAGATCAGAATTTCAACAAGAGAGGTTTGTATAATGAACAGTTTTTGACTGTTAAAGACAAGTGTTGTCTGTATGGAATATTTGGGGGTTGTAATCCCATATTTTTGTGAAAATATTTTTAAAAAATGGTTTAGCCCAGAAATTTTAAGTTGTAAACCTTTTATACATGGTGGGAGAGAGAATGTTGCCAAAAAAACCGGGGGTTGTTAATTTACCTTTACACTTTATATGAGAGACAGAATAAATTACTACATGGAAAATGTACAGCCTTGCTAATGAAAATGCAAATGTAAATAGTTACTGTTACACTAAAAAAAGTGGTAAGGTCTTAATGGACATGAGGAAAGGTCTGTAGTGTTACCAACTGCCCTCCAAGAGTGAAATGTAGTAATTTGTTACATGGAAGAGGAGTAGTACATAACATTTTTAACAGTTACTTCCGCTCTGAGAGTATATACAGAAAGTAGCCTCAGAAAAAAACAGATAATTTCTTCTTAAATAGGTGTGGGCATTATGATGTTGGCCAGTAGTAGCCAAGTAGAAGGTTAGGTAGGCACTGGTATTGTAATGCTGTGCATTAATAGTGGCAAGTGTGAAGATTTTGGAGCTGTATAGGAAACATTAAGATGTTTTGTGTACAAAAAGAAATATACAATAAAAATGTATAAAAATATTTGTCTTAATTTGGGTAAAACAACTCCGAAAAGATCCTTGTATTTTTGAAAAAAATCCGTGGTCCATATTAGAATAAGTTTTAAGTACTCCACATCTTTGACTCATTTTATTTTGACATTGTGCTAATTGCTTTAGAAAGCTACATAAACATGATCTATATACAATTTCTTTTTCAGCAAAACTAACACAATTTGTAAGAAGTGTGCTCAAAATGTGAAGCAATTTGGGACGGTAAGTATATTTTATGTTTTCATGTCATTGTTACCAGTTAATATTTTTCACAAAGCTGGACCTTTTAAAAAGTACATACTGCTGGCCGGGTGCAGTGGCTCACGCCTGTAATCCACCACTTTGGGAGGCCGAGGCAGGTGGATCTCGTGAGGTCAGGAGTTTGAGACCAGTCTGGCCAATATGGTGAAACTAAAAATACAAAAATTAGCCGGGCGTGGTGGCAGGCGCCTGTAATCCCAGCTACTCGGGAGGCTGAGGCAGGAGAATGGCGTGAACTCGGGAGGTGGAGTTTGCAATGAGCCGAGATCCTGCCACTGCATTCCAGCCTGGGCAATAGAGCGAGACTCCATCTCAAAAAAAAAAAAAGTACTGCTGTGCTCTTAGGTATTTCAACATACCATATTTTATGAAAGAAGTCTTCCATAGATATTTTGATGGAAAGGTGACAACATTAAAAACAGTCAAATTATATGCCTGTTTTACATGTATTGAGTATCAGTGTGAAATTTGTGAAGCTATTTAAAGATTCAAATATAGCAAATTCTTGGTTATGGAGAACTTATCCATGAAGTTTGCTGGATCAGACTTTAGCCTACTTCAGAACAACCTCTTCAGAACTATTTTTATAAAACAGCACAATTCATACATTTTTTCACAGAAATCATGACCCAATCCTAGTACAAATTGTCTTATATGTATACTACAGTCATTATAGGTATATTATACCAATATTATTTATTATTGGTTAAAAATGCTAACTTTAATGCTTTAAACTGTCCTGAATCATCTTTTGAATATCAAAGAAAATCAAGGTATGTTTTTGTAGTTTATGTTGAATATGCTTGTCCCTATTTTTTTTAAAGTTGAAAACTCACAGTATATATTCCTTATATGATTTGTACGTATATGTGATGAAAAGTTAACATTTTTTAAATAAATGATATGGTCACTAAGCTAACTGGGATATTAAATTAGTAGAAGGACATTTCCTCAAATTCTTGATTCATGAGACTTCTATACATGTGTACCTTTATTTTCATTCTTTGAAACCTTTTTTTGTAGTTTTTGTATTGTCTAACACTATGCAAATCACAAATCTGTTTCTCATGATCTTAGAGCAATAGTTTCATGACTAGAAATAAATATTAGTTGAATGCATAGAAACAGTTTAAAAGTTATTGCGTATGACAGGGTAACAAACTTGACAGAAAACAGATTTTTTATCTGAGTTTTCTTAATTCCAGAAATATATCTACAATACTGGATATGTGCTATGCAGCAGATATTTAATGTTTTTAAAAGTCTCAAAATGTGTATGTTTTTCAGCCCAAGCCTTGTCAGTACTGTAACATAATTGCAGCATTTATTGGTACCAAGTGTCAGCGTTGCACGAATTCAGAAAAAAAGTATGGACCACCTCAGACCTGTGAACAGTGCAAACAACAATGTGCTTTTGATCGGAAGGAGGAAGGAAGACGAAAGGTATGCTTTGTTTATGTTGTGACATCTTCTGGAAATTAAATGCCAAACAAGTTGGAAATTATAAGTAATACACTGCTGAGACAGGATTTATTTTTTAGGTCCATGAAATCAAGTAGTTAGATGAAAGTGCAGGAATAGTGAGTTTTCTCCTTGTTTGCATGATACATAGATTCATGTACTATACTTTAAAAAATATTTTATGGTGGCTATTCTGTACTAGTTGGCTATCCCACATTTGGTTCAGGAGATTTAACTAATTTTTGTTAAATAACTCACTTTACCCTTTTGCTGGTTACTTGACATTGCTGGTGTGAAAAAAATACCTGATGGCACGTTGGCACATGAAATTCAGTTACTCTTGTGCCTTTTGATACAGGCTCATATTTGAAACTGTTGTTTGTTTTTGTCTACCTGCAGTGACTTAATGTAATAAGTGTATGTGTTCATGTGATAATTCCTTTGCCGATCAGCATCCACACAGGCCTGTTGCCTATCAATTTTAGTTGATTTGGAGAATGACTACGTCTTTGAGGGGCTTTCTCAGGTCTCCCCACAGCAGTGTATGTACCCTGTTGTAAGACATGTCCCACCAACATGACTGGTACATGTACATCATGAAATACTGTGGATGGAATACATATGAACAAACAGAAGATAAAAACTTGGTACTATTTTTAGAGGGTTAGTCAGTACTTTCAGAAAGTCTCCTCTTTGACACAGGTATGATTGATCCTAATTATTTGTGGTAGGTCTTTAAATTTCCCACAAAACAATGAATACAGTAGTACCCACCTTATCCATAGGAGATAACTTCTAAGACCAGTGGATACCTGAAACTGGGGATAGTAAAGAACCTTACTATGTTTTCTTCTGTACATACATGCCTATAATAAAGTCTAGTTTTTTAATTAGGTATAATGAGATTAATAAAAAATAAAATAGAACAATTGTATTAGCATACTCTAGTTACAGTTATATGAATGTGGTCTTTATCGCTTAGAATAGTGTATGTAATATTTTAAGACTAAGGTTGACCATGGGTATCTGAAACTGTAGATTGGGGGAGTACTGTATTGAAGCATTGCCCAAGAGAAATATAGGATTAAGTTCATGTCTCCAGTAATAACATGTTGGTCAGTTGATCCAATACATAACCTTATTTTGTTTGTGTTCCTGTTTTGAAGATTTGTCATTTAATATGTACTATTGATTGGCTAGGCATGGTGGCTCATGCCTGTAATCCCAGCACTTTGGGAGGCCGAGGTGGGTGGATCACGAGGTTAGGAGATTGAGACCATACTGGCTAACACGGTGAAACCCCGTTTCTACTAAAAATACAAAAAATTAGCCAGGTGTGGTGGCAGGCGCCTATAGTCCCAGCTACTCGGGAGGCTGAGGCAGGAGAATGCCGTGAACCCGGGAGGCAGAGCTTGCATTGAGCCGAGATCATGCCGCTGCACTCTACTCTGGGTGACAGAGCGAGACTCTCTCAAAAAATATATATATATAATATATATATTTATGAGGTATATATAATGTATGTTTACATAATACATGAAATACAGCACATATGTATGATATATATCACATACATATTTGTATATGTTATATATATATGTACACACCGTCGATTAATTGCACTCATGGCCAACAGCGCTAAGAGTGTGTGAATATAACTTATGTAACACATGTATTTTCTCTGTAAGACACATCACAGCCTTCGTAGCTTTCTTTTTCTATTTTTAAGTTCAGTGGTACATGTGCACTTTTATTATATAGGTAAACTTGTGTCATGGAGGTTTGTTGTACAGATTATTTCATCACCCAGGTATTAAGCCTAATATCCATTAGTTACTTTTCCTGATCCTTTCCCTCTTCGACCCTCTACCATCTGATAGGCCGTAATGTGTGTTGTTCCCCTCTGCGTCCACGTGTTTTCATCATTTACCTCCTACTTGTAAGTAAGAACATGCAAGATTTGGTTTTCTCTTCTTTTGTCAGTTTGCTAAGGTTAATGGCCTCCAGCTCCATCCATATTTCTGGAAAGGACATGATCTTGTTCTTTTCCATAGCTGCATAGTATTCCATGGTGTATACGTACCACATTTTCTTTATCCAGTCTACTAACAATGGGCATTTAGGTTGATTCCATGTCTTTGCTATTTCACATTACAACTTTCTTGAGCCTGGGAACACTATACAGCACTTTGGCATTACTCTTTGGGACAACAAAAACTCGAAAAACATAGCACTAAGTAGACTGAAAAGGATACTTGTCTGAGAGGTGAAATAAGGCAGAGCATCACCTTGTTCCACCTCAGCTATGAACGTGTGCTATTGGGTGGCACAGATTTTTGACCACTCTGTGTATGTGTGCAGTGGCCACAAAAGTGCTGCAAGTCTTGATTTCTGGGTTACAGATACATTTTACTAAGTAGGCAAATACATGAATAGGAAATGCAAGAATAATGAGAGGCAACTGTGTATGTCATTTAGGTGCTTCTGTTTTTCTGTAAATTTACAATACTTACTGTAGTGAAAAATACTTTATTAGTAGTTACACAGTGATTTAAGAATTCAGCCTATATGTCTTGGAAGTATATCAGTTTATGCTTATTCTCCTGGAATAAGAAAAACTGTAACTTTTTCTTCAAATTAAAAATGCCTCAAAACTAATGGAAATCTGTATGTCATCCTCATCAGTTTTATAATTCTCTAAACAAGTATTTTCCCAAGTTTCAGAAAAGTCCAATTTTATTTCTATTTTGCAAAAAGTCCGTGAATATGTGCATATATGCATTTGCGCATGTTGCGTGTGGAAGTTGGGTGGTTTATCTTACCTGGTTTCATTTACAGCCAGTTTATATGGGTACATTTAATTTACCACGTGTTTTCTTAAAAGGTTGATGGAAAGTTATTATGCTGGCTCTGTACTTTATCGTACAAAAGAGTTTTACAGAAGACGAAAGAACAGAGGAAGAGTCTGGGATCTTCACATTCAAATTCATCATCTTCATCTCTAACTGAGAAAGACCAGCATCATCCAAAACATCACCACCACCATCATCACCATCACCATCGTCACAGCAGTAGCCATCACAAGTAAGTACTTCATAATCATATTTTAAAAACTCATCCTGGCATTTTAATGCCATTTATTGGTGTTTACTTCTTGCAAATATTCACTATGTGCTAGTCTAGTTTCCATTTTACACAGTAAGCATCTTGAGTGTCTAAGGCTGTGTCTCCATTTTATTCAGTGTATAATGTTACCTACGTGGAATATGTTTATCTGTTTTCCTTAATAGAGATAAGACATTTAGGAAGTTAATATATAAAACTATAACCATATAAAGTCAAAATACAAGTACATCACTTTTAAATAACTTATCAAAAGCCTCAGTATTCTTTTTTTGTTTAAATAATTAAGGTTTTGTTTGAAAAATTATAATTTATCTTAGTTGTCAATTTGTTTTAGTAAAAACAAAGCAAACCAATGACTGGATTTGGAGAACATATTTTAATACTATAGTTTGTTACTATGATAGAAGCATTTCTAATCTTTGTGTTCCCCAAAATATGAGAAATATTTTTAACTAGTGATACTTTGTGTTTTTTCAAACATATATTTAGGAACTCTACTTAAATACAGACAACTGTAGTTTTCTCTCAATATGTTTGAGGGATTGGTTCTGGAACCCCCTCATAGACCAAAATTTGCATACACTCCAGTTCTGCAGTTGGCCCTGTGGAATCTGCCTATAGGAAAAGTTGGTCTTCTATGTATGCAGGTTTCACATCCTCCAAATACTATATTTTTGATCCGTATTTGGTTGGAAAACAAAAAGTCCCGTATAGGTGGTCCCATACAGTTCAAACCTGGGATGTTCAAGGAACAACTGTACTTGATTTTTAAAGTGACCTGTGCGGGGAGTTATGTAGTAGTCGTACCTTAACCTTTGATGTGTGTGGTATGAAGGTTTTTTAAAATGCAGTTTTAGTCTTCCTGGAAAAATCAAGAACATTAAAATAAAAATTAAACTGATAAGCACAAATTAAAATGGAAAAAATAGGGACATATGGCATGCCCATTTTCAGAAGGATTTATTATTTGTTCCTAAATTTTTCTATGAGTCTTTAAAGTTTCAGATAGTTATTTAAAACAAAAAACTGATGCCCACCTCATTTTGGAACACAGGCAGTATTTTAGGGATGTAATGTAGTTCTATCTAATTAGTAAGATTTGTTCTAAACTGTATTCAATCACCTATTAGATTATGAGGTTACGTTGAGGTTAGTGATGTTTAATTCTACCATGTTGTAGTGCTTTCTAAATGTGGTAGTGGTAGAGTAAAATGCCATGCCTTCTCTTCTGGCTATTTTGAAGAAATCTTGTGATCTTTATATCAGAGTATCTCAAGAAGCAAAGGAATATAAGTCTATGTTGTTTTTGCTTCTTTCTTTAAGAAAAAATATGACAAAATGACTATATACCATAATAGCATATGTCAGACCTACTCTTAAGACTCCCAAAATGTCTCCTTTCCCTATTCTTTACAGATAAATTTGTCTTAGCATGATATAAAAGGACACAATCAGATTATGTTTGTGAAGATTGAAGTATGTGACAGCAAGTTAATTTTTTGAAAGAATGACAGATTTCAAAAATAAAGGGAAAGAGAACGGTATTGAAAATGAAAGTCTTCAATTTTTTTACTTTTTGTTACTTACGAAATACAAACACTATTTTCTATTTGATGACTGTTGACCATTTGATGAACAGTTATTTTGTAGGGTCCTATCTTAAGTTCAGTAGATCAGAATGAAAATAAGGAGCATTCATATTGTGATAGATGGTGATCGGCAGGGGTAGGGGATGTGGTTCTAAGGTGGCACTAAGGTGGATTTGAATCTAGGAATGGACAACCTTCAGAAAGCCAAGATGGGAATTCCACGTGTTTCTGTCAGTCATATTAATGTGATTATTATTAACTTTGAGATATAGTTAGTGCTGTTAGTTCATGTATGGCTTGTTATGCTTATAATGAAATTTGTGAGGGAAAAAAAGGACAACTGCCTTCCTCAGTAGGATTTCCATTCATTCACAAGTAAGAATAACTCAGTTGATGGAATTATTGCTATTAATATTTTTTTCCCGGCTTGGTACTTGTTTACAGCTGAGTCTTTAGGTCTGTTTTTTTCTTTTGCTTAAAAAACTTCTACAGCTGAACCAATAGTAAATTTTAGACACAGGTGAACATGTGTATATATATGTTCTATTTTGTATATGCTAGCACTGTACTAAGTGCTTTTACGTATGTAACTCATTTAATGCTCATATCAGTATAAGGTATTACATATGAGGGAACCAAGGCTGGGGATTTTAAGTAATTTGCATAAGGTCACAGCTCAGATCTTCTAACATCTTCTACATTGTATAAAAACACAGCATGTGGTTCATAGAAGATGCTGCTCTCTACATGCTGAGTGATTAAGCTAGGGGTTAGTGAAGCATTGACTGATATGCAAGTTTAGGAGGAAAAAAGTGTAGGATTTATGGTGAATTATAAAGTGATGATTAGTATTATGACAAAATAGAAAAGGAGTATTACAGTATTATGAATAAAAGTAAAATCATTTGTTACTATGAAATTTCTCAATAGTTTCAGCGTAACTTCTCCAGATTACTAACTAAAGAGAGATCTGCGTACTTTGGAGAGGATTCTTAAGAAAACTGGGAAAGAATCAAAGAAATCAATATATTTCCCCATTTAAATTGATATACTATTCTGAGCAACTTGAGTTACTCCAAAAGAAGTATCTCTACTTTGGATTATTAGGAAAGCCTTAACTTTAAAGATACAAATTTTGTGTCTGAAATAGTAAGGACGGCCAAAGTACAGTGATACCTAAACTTTATAATCTTAGAATCTTGTGGTAGTTTTCGTGCTTGTGTAACCCACCCTTTGTATGATATTAAATTGAACTGTGGAGATCCTGATTAAAAAGAATTCTTGAAGAACTTAAGATAGTTAGTAGTCATTTGATTAAAATTTGTCTCATCAGAATGTGATTTATTCAATATATATTAGCTTAGTCTGAAAACTTAAATACACCCTTCTCTGAACAAAATATTATAAACATAAAATATGTATCCATCGAGAAAGAATGTTAAATTTAGATGTATTAAATAAATGTCGTTATTAGATGTCATTTGTGTATTTTTCAGAATCAGCAATCTAAGTCCAGAACAAGAGCAGGGACTATGGAAACAGAGGTAAATACATTGCTGTATTTTCTGAAGTATTTTGAAATGTATCCCTTCAACTTTGTTACTTAAGACTTACCAAAATCAATATTTTCAGTAATATTTTAGGGGAAGATGAATAACTTATCATTTGGTTCCGCTGTCCTTTTTACTCTAACTGTTCTTATTAATGTTTGGTTTCAGCCATAAATCCTCTGCAGCAATTCAGAATGAAACTCCAAAGAAAAAGCCCAAATTGGAATCTAAGCCATCTAATGGAGATAGGTAAAAATGAATTCTTTTAGTGTTGTGAAAATTCAACTTAGTTGAATAGTTATGGTTGAATGCCAGTTATTACTAGATAAAAAAATAGAAACATGTATTTTCTACATTGACTTGAGTCACCTAGAAGAATAAACATAAATTAGTTTAAAATTTTTAGCTTAATTTTGGCAATAAGAAAGTGGCACTGAACTATGTTGTTCTATTTGGGAAATAAATTTGGGTTTTGAAGAAACAAATTTGGAGAACATTATTTTTATCTTTATTCTTCAGTGAAACACAAAATCTAATTGTGATATTTTAAATTGACCTGCCTAGAAAATGTTTTTAGATTAAAAATATTATGAGCGTTACTTTGTTTTAGTTCATTAGCCAAAAGTTTTCTGATGTTACTGTACAAATTGGCTGCCTATTGCTTTACACTAGAAGTATTGACCCCCTAAAAGCTAATACTGAATTATATTTCTGCAGGTGTATGTAATGTGTGCCATTAGTAAGGTAATTTGCCAGTTGCATCCATTTCTGTCAGGTACATATTTTTTTGCATTAGCCTTAAGGATGTTTGTGGAATTGTCTAATTTATGCAATTTGAACACCTGCTAATTTTCCTTCTACTTCATTTAACTGTGTTTTACTTTTTTCTTTTTAGTAGCTCTATAAATCAGTCAGCAGATAGTGGGGGAACAGACAATTTTGTCCTTATAAGTCAACTGAAAGAAGAAGTGATGTCACTTAAGCGTCTCTTACAGCAGAGAGACCAGACCATTTTAGAAAAAGATAAAAAGGTAAGAACGTGGTTCATTGAAGCCTGATAAGAATTATGTGTTGACTGTTGCTTGATAATCACAAATTTTATTAGGCTTTCTTTAATAATTTGGTAGTGTTTGTTGGTTTGTTGTGCATGATTTTTATAAGACAAATTACAACCCCCCCGCTGAAGCCGTCTAATGAAGATAGGTAAAAGTGGTCTTTCAGAATTTTAGTTCTAAGAATTAACTGAGCTTTATTAGGATAGTAATTTCTAAACTTTAATTTTCAGTAAGCATGTAATTTAAAAATAGGTCTAATACCTAATAATTTAAAGATGAGATATAAATGGAATATTTCTAAAACTTTTTTGATTTAAGAATGTAGTTTGAATAGTCTTTGATATTGCATTAATATATATCAATCCAGATCAAATAACTGCTGAAAAGTAATGGTATGGTATGGGAATTTCCTGTAATAGTCAGTAATCAGCAATAGATGTCTAAAAGGTCATTGTGTAGGAAGTAAGTGTACTTATTGGGACTTTATCAGTTAAATCAAGAAGAATATTAAAATATGTTGTTCATTTAGTGAAAAGAGGGATATTAACAGAATTATAGAAGGATTTAAGGTCTTGTGCTGTGAAATTAGGTTGGCATAATAGTGGGCAGGCATGGAACAGGAAACAATTTTGAAGTAATTTAGTCATACTTAGATTCAAATCCCAGTTCTAACATTTTCTGTGTGACCTAAAGCAGAATGTGTAATTCTTTGGGTTTCAGTTTTCTCATTTAAATGAGAGCATTAATACTATCTCAAGTGATGGTTGTGATGATTAATGAAAATGCAAACTATTTATTATAGCTCCTGGTATGTATAAGTGCCCATAGGGGCTATTACTGTTTGATCATCTTTAGTACTTGTTTTATGGTCCCAGACAATGTAGTTTGACCTGTATCAAATTTATTATGCAGTAGGAGGACACTAAAATCATTTCTTTTAAAAGAATAAGACTATTATGAATACATATATGAATTATATCCATCTCTGAGTCTGTGCTTGAGTCTGTGCTGAGTTGGCTTTTACTTCTGGCATTCAAGAATTTTTGATACATTTTCCCACACCTTGATGGTTAGTGGGCTTAATTTATTTTAATACATTTGTACCTTACTTTAAACAAATTCAGTATATGAAAATTAGGAGTGCCATATAAGATAAAAATAGAATAGTTACGGGTGTCTTTGTCTTATGGTTCTTTTTGATTGACAGCATTTTTTAAATTAATGAGCCTTTATGGAAATTTGTCCTGTGTACAAAGTTTTAGAGACAAGCCAGGTATATCTGCATTAGCCTTGAGAAAAGTTGAGTAAAATGCCGAGTTTACTGCAAAATAGCAATGATTTCAAAACCAAGTAGTAATCAGTTATAGAATATTGACTGTTAGATTTTTCTTTCCTCTCTAGCATAAGAGGTACTATCTTTGTATTGTGCAGTTAATTGAAGTTTTCAGCTTTTGTTAGTGTTCCTCTTTAAAAAAACCAAAGCACTAATGGGGATTGAAATTAGCATTGTTGTAAGGAAAATCCTAATTGTAGACCTAAAATAACTATACATTTGCAGCTTTTTCTTATTAATCTAAGACGACCAAGTTATTTTCCTGAATTGATTTCACAAAGTTATTCAATGACTTCTAGAGCCAGACACTGAACTAGATCATGACGATACAAAGATGAATAAGACATAATTCTTATTTTCCAGAAGTTCATAGTCAGGAGGCAACTCACAGTGTGGTGAATAGAGTAATTGTCTTAGCTGATCTGGTGTAAATTGCCGTTTCAGAACAGAAAATCTTTTGTGATTAGAGAAAGTTGAGAGAGAGAGATAACTTAGTTATACTTTGAATTTGACAAAAGCAAGAGTTTTTTTTTTTTTTTAGGTAAGAATATAAGACTCCATGATTTTCTCTATTTTTGCTGTATGTCTTTCAGTTTATTAGATACTGCGTAATTACAAAGGAGAATGTGTAAACCTTTAAAGCTGGCATAAAGAAAAACCTTAAAAAATAAAGTGGAGTTGCTTCTGCATGGTTCTAATATGAAATTACATAATAACTTATTTAGTTGGAAGTCATGACATACTATACTTCTATGTATGTCATCTATGAAAAAATTATCATGTAGCTTTCTTCCTCAAAGCACTGATTTTTTTCTTGTATTTGTCTAATTTAGCCCATATTTTATAGTAACCTTTCCTTTCTCATTCTGTGTTGTATTTCTGTGCTGTGTTCTCTATTTTTACCTCAAGTGTTAGGTGGTATTGTGTACATAATCCTGGACATAAATTAAAAAATAAAAACAGTGTAGCTTTTGGCTGAAAAGACTATTCCTTTTTGTATTACCCAGTGTGAAATTTCTTTCTTTAAGCATTGAAAGATTATTTTACCCTTAAGCTAGTTTAAATGTTTATTTTGTTTTTACTATTATTGAAGTACATTTTTAAAGGAGGCATTTTCCCAGTTATTAGCCGTTAAGCTTTTTTTGTTGGCATAGCAGTTGCCAAACTATTTCCAGTCAAGCCATGTTTAGGAAAAAAAGAAAATTCAGAAGTTTTACTGATGGTCAGGTATTAACATTAAAATTATACTATTGTAAGGCAGATAGACTTCATCATTTCATAAAACAAATTTTAGATAGCTTGTACAATTCTGGAAACAGGAGTTAATATCTTCCACTTTTGTAATGAAATGTGAGTTTATTGTGAAAGTTATTTAAATTGTGTGTGTGTGTGTGCAAATATATACATATATGTCTTTTTTCTTTAATCTCTCAGTTAACTGAACTAAAGGCAGACTTTCAGTACCAAGAGTCAAATTTGAGAACAAAAATGAACAGTATGGAAAAAGCTCACAAAGAAACTGTGGAACAACTTCAGGTAACTACCATCATTTACGTAAAATGTTAGGCAAGGAGGGCTACACTTGAGTAATAGCATTCGTTGACTTAGATTGTTATTGGTAGCCCTATTTTGTGCATAGTTGGTGCATTTCAGTTTTGATTTTGACTTTATAGTAATTTTTAATCTTGATCCCATTAGAAATTGTTGTTTGAAATTACTTGAAAGGTGATTCAGTACTTTAATCTTGAAAACTTTTGCCTAAACTTCAAATGGAGTTTTTGGAGGAGGGTATCATTGGAATATGTTCAATTGATTATTGGGCTTAGAGCAAAAAATTAAAAATCAGATTCATGAAACTAAGGTGAAAAGCAGGTCTTCAGTAGCAATCATTCTTCGTATTAATATTTCCTTCCAGATAATGGGAAGGTAGATGGGTGTATAAAACCAATTCTTAAGGACCTCAAGTGGCAAAAATGTATACAAAGCAAGAGAGTTTACTTAACCTGTGTACAGTGGTTTGCAAAGTGCCAAATAGGGTTCTGCTAAATGCTAACAGGTAGTGATCCACCTGAACCTCAGAGTGCTGCAAAGTAGCATTTTAAGTATACAGAACAACTCAATGGTGAAGTCAGGAGTCACCACAGTAACAATCTGATGTCTGGCATGCAGAGATGGTGAACATCCAACATGGATACGGAATGCTAACTATATTAAGCTTGTTCTCATCTAGGTTTCATAAATTTAGAAATCGGACCACACTAAATTAATTACATGTTCTCTTTGATTTATATAGTGTCACATTTGTAGAATTAATCTTTAGTAACAAAAGTTTTAAGGTGTAAGAAATTTTAAATGTTGAAAGAATAGAAGATGGCAGCACACAGATTTCAGACTTGGGAGAGTACAGCTTCAGAAGGAAGGAGTTAATACTGCCCTGTTTCATTTTGTTTTTTCACATTGTAACACCAAGAGATATTTGCTGTTCCTTTGTTTTGGTTTTGTATTGTTCATACTTCTTTGCAAGTAGCTTAAATTAGTAGGGCTTAGGAACTTGCTGAAATTCGAGGTACACATTGTCTGGTTTTAATCCCTATCATACTATTAAAAGATTGTTGAAAAGGAACCTCATGTGGAACCTGGGACATAGTAGATATTCAGATAATTTGTTGACTAAGTGGTGATTTATGGAAATGCCCATATCATATATCAGATTCTTATATATTAATGTTTTTATCCACCAGCAAGTATTATTTTTAGTTTTATGTTATTCCTATTTTATTCAGTTATAAATTCTGAATGGTTACCTGGAACAAAATCTTCCACCTGATGATCCTTGATTTAATGTAATGTAACCAAAGCTCTGAAGTAAATCCAGAATGAGATAACAGAATAACTGCAAGAGGTGCTTAGATACGTTTTAACTTAGTGCTCCCCACTGTTCAAAAGAGCAGTTTGTGTTTTGGTTTTTCTTTTTTAAAATCATAGTTGCAGATACATGGGGTCGTCTTTGACTTAGTCTGATTGATATCTTAAGCCTACCTCCTCTTGGTAACTGAAGTTTCATATAACGTAAAAGTAACTAATATTTAAATTAAAATAGGACATTTTGACATGATTTTACATATGCTGTCTTGTTACAAAAACTGAGTTATGTGATACACCCATTTTACAGAGGAAACTGTGATCACATAGTAAGCGGTGACATAGAAATCTCCATCTTCTGGCTCCAGTTTATCTTTACTTTTCCCTGTTCTACACTAGTTCCCACCACTTCAGGTTCCTCAGGTTTTCTCTTCATCCTTCCTATCAGGCCACTTCCCTGATTTTTTTGTGTCATGACTAGAGACAGTCTGTCATAGCTGAGTACCATCTTTTTACCTCACTTCCTTTAGCAACCAATGGTACTAGTAGGATTCTTTACTGAGGTGAGGAAACAGGTAATTTTTTTTTAATCTTTATGTAGTAAGGAATTGAGTCCTGTGACACAGATGGATCTTGCTCTAATAGCTAGTAAAATACTTTTAACTACCAAACCTACGACAAAACACGGAACATCACATGAAAAAATTATTCAAAATGTCACCCCAAAATACCCCAAATATTGAAAATACTAAGAATATCAAGTAAAAACGCTTATTCACTTAATTAGGTAAGTCGTTAAGAGGAAAAGGGACCTAACATTTGAGTGCCTTCTGTGTACTAGGAACTGTGTTAGGCTAAGTGTTTTATATATTTGATAAGTTCCTTTAACTCATTTTGAGTTTGGATGGTGGAGTTACTGTGTTACAAATGAGAAAATATGCTCCAGGTTATGTAGCTGGTTAGTAAGCCAGGATTTAAAGCAGGATCTGTGTAATTCTTAATTCTGATATTCTTTCCTTTAGACCAACATGTCTAAACTTTAAAACTTAGCTTTCTTAAGAGTCTGTAAAGAATTTCATTGATTTTCTTTTTTTTTTTTTTTTGGCTGACTGCAAAATGAAGTAATTTTAGGATAAAAAAATTTAAGTGCATATATATTGAAATATTGCATTGTAAACTTCATTTTTAAGGTATTCAAATTAGAATAAATTTGGACTTGTACTGAACAATTGTGTTAATTTACCTTAAAGACTTTTTTCTTATGTAATTTATTAAGAAATATCTTTATTAGTGATATAAATATATTAAAAGCAAATTGGAAATTAGCTACTAAAGCATTAAATGGAAAAATTGCTTTGAAGATGTAATGTTCAAATTACTGTATTTTGTACTTAAAATATGAAATTTATAAACACTTTATTTCTTGAGTGAGATAGCTTGGAGATTCACAATTTTAACTGTTTTGTATCAGTATAAACATTTTTACATAAATATAACTTATAGATCTAATGGAGATCTTTTTGAGTCAAATTTGCAGACTCAAAATTTGAAATTGATACTGAATTTGAAATTGAAGTTTTTCATTACCACCTTAGTTATTAATAACCACTGAATAGGAAAGTCCTATTAATTATGCATCTGAATATAAAAAATGATTTGATTTACACACATAAGATAGTACTGAGAATATTTGCATTTTGGAGGTCATGGGTGTTAATTAGCAAGACTGATTGGAGAAGGGTGGGGAAATGGAAGAATAAAGTTTGAAAAAGGTTATTTCATGAAACCACTTTAAGATGGCATACAGAGAAGGCAGAGTGTTATCTGGCCATAAAAAGCTAAAATTAGAATAAAATATGAAGTACTGAGGTTAAAAAAGTCTTGTCTAGGTAATAAAAATTCCTGAAACCTGTGAAAATAGGATATCTTTTTAAAATGTATTAATTTTAGGGCAGTGCTCTATTTTCATCACTTTCCCCATTTTGGCTCAAACTACAAAAATGCTTGATCATTAATGTATTTGTATATATAGGGATCCTTACTTATCTAAGTTTCCACATTTAAGAGACTGAATAAGGTGACAGAGGCAGTCAAAATGTGAAAATATTCACTGTACTTACACATTCCTCCTCACTAAACTAGTCATGGATGGACATTTAGTAATGAAATTCAAGTCAGATGATGAAATGAAATTTTGAATCTTTGCAAAAATTCAAGCTTTCATGAAATAGGAAACAATGATGTGGAACTGTGTATCAGATGACTGTATGGTAATTAAAGTAACAAGAATGAGTGGTTCTGATGGGTGCTTTAAAAAAATGGAATTTCATCATTGGGTGCGTTTGGCAAAGTAACAAATTCTGAGTGTTTTTTGCAAAAATGACCTCTTATGCTTGTTCTACAAGAGAGTAAACATAGAAGAAAGATCTTACACAGCTTGCCAGGAAATATTCCTCCCAAATCTTGATTCATTCTTTGATTTTATTAATTGTAAATTACAACTTATTTTCATAGTTTTCGTGTTTTTAAGATGAAGGGCCAACACCTTTTCCCTTTTAAAATTTGGACTTTCTTTTAAGTGGATTCACTTCGTTTCCTTTTTTGTAACCAATTGTGCATCTTTGGACAACAATTATATTAATAATGACATTTACAAAGCGGGATGAACCAATCTAGAATTTTCCTTCTGCATGTTCATCCTTAAAGAGATGAATGTAAATGTATCAACTCTTTCATTTAATGTTAGTGCTTTAGTGAAACATTTATATAAATGAAAACAGTATTAAATAAGTAGTATTCTTCATCATAACTTAATAATAATTCAGACATTTTTAATCTTGAATGTTTTTGTCTCCCACAGGCCAAAAACAGAGAACTACTCAAACAGGTCGCAGCATTATCAAAGGGTAAAAAATTTGACAAAAGTGGAAGCATACTAACATCTCCTTGAGAAAGTAATTTGTTTAGCATTTCTTCTTACAATGTAAATTTGGGGGAAAAAATTCTGTGAAGCCCTTAAATTCTGTGTAGTAGAAAAATATTTTTGCACACCAAATGAATTGGTGTGTTTCCTATTCACTTTTGTAATTGATATACAGCATTTTTTAAGTTGTAAAACATTGAAATAAAACTTCAACTGGTTTGAAGTAACTTTTTAATTATTTGATATCCAGGAACTTTTTTGCCAGCAATAGTATTAAACAATTGTAAAGGAGTGCATGAGTAGTGCTCTTTATAAAACGCAACATGCAATAATAGAGTAGGTATGGTTTAAGAAGTCAGAGCTGCAGGGTTTTTTTGTTTTGGTTTTTGTTTTACACTATACTAATTTCAGACAAACAGTTTTCAATTTAGAAATACAAAACTTTTAAACGCGAAAAATGGCGAACACTGGTTTTTTGGGAATTGTGTTTTTACTTTGCATCACATGAATTTAGGAGAAAATCATGGTGCTTTTATTAAATGAACTTCAGATATATGTAAATTTGTTTTTTAAAGTTACATCATTAACATTAGTAACCTAGCATTTTCATTATTGGAATAGGAATTACTGTTTATTGTACAGTATCTAAGGTAAAATGTGTTTCTGTTTTGTAAAAACTACTGTAGATTTTTACTTACAAGTGCCTTTTGCCACCTAATGTTTTTATTTATAGGAATGCTGATCTTTTGTACATACAGTTTGTTTTAAAATCATGTTTAATAAATGTTTGTATATAAATGCATATGTACAGAAGCCTATTTCAAAAGGAAATCAAAGTTGCTAGTAAAATGTTTGAGATTACATTAAGAACTAACTGATAATACATATAGATTTTAGAAAATTTTGTGATTTGTTTCTGTGTGATAAGGGAAGCTGTTGGTCTTTGAATTCATTTAATTATGTCAAAATAGTTCCCCAAAGAGTTAATTTTAAGTTGCTTCTTAAAGAGTAATTTTATTTTTTATGTCATACGGCTTCATATTAATATTTTGTGAGTTACGTGTTTTGCTTTTTTATAAAATTTCTTTAAAGTTTTAATGTTTCTACAATGATCCATGTATCTGCTTTCCCTATGTGTGGTTATCTAAGTTAATATTTATGTACACCATACTTAATTTGCAAATTTAAAGCAAATCTGAAAATTAATCTTTTTAATCCAGTCTGTGATAATCTTTGAATAAATTGGAATCTACTATAAGATTCAGGCACTATAAGTAAATTGTCCCAAAGTCTTTAAAATTGTCTATAAAAGGTTAAGGTAGGGTGGGATAGGTTATGTGAAGTTATTGACTAACTATATTTTGATCCAGTGGTTTTCAGCCTGAAATGGAATTTATCTCCTAGTTATTATCAGTTCAGAGTTTTAGTTTGATTTTAAAGTATTGCTAGATACACTGTATAGAGTGAGTTGCTTCTCTTAATAATTTATGGGCAAAGATAAATTTGCTTCATGTAAAACTGTTACTGAATTTATCAGTTTTAAAGGTTTTTATACAAGCATTGATTATGAATGTCATATCAAGATTGGCTTTCTTAAGAACGTATGATTGAAACAATTTTTTTTAACATGACGTGTTTCAGTAGACTGTCCTTATAGTTGCTCGTTATGAAGTGATACCAAATAATTTTTTGTCCATTTTGAAAGCATAATATAGAGTAATTTTCAAGTGATAGAAAAAGATTCAGTTAGAATCTTGGAAACTAAACCAGTTTATTTTTATGGGATCTTCATGTAACAATTTTCTTAAATTTAGTACTCTCAACCATGATAGATAATGCCTTAACATGGATTTTAACGTTTGCAGGATTTGCTAAATTGATAAGATAGTTACTACCTTTCTTTGAAATTTGTAATGTTTTATATTCTTATTTCATAGCCATTTGTCAGTCCCCAGTGGTCATTATGGTTTTACTTTGTGATAATTCTTACACCTTGTTGGAGAGACTACAAAAGAAAGCTGTCCTCGTCCTTCCCCTTAGCTAACATCAAAATTAAAAATAATATTAATGTTAGCCAACATTAAAATGGAAGTTTGGAAGTTTAATGTTAGCTAACATTAACAGTCTAATAATTTACCTTTGTAAATTCCAAGGCTAAAACCCTTTCATGGGCTTCACAGTATTTAGTCCTAATTAAATACCCTTCTTTATTCCATGACCTTATTTTTATAACTTAAATTTTTTGCAATTGTATAAACTAGTTATTCAGTCCCAGTCCTGGATCTCTGTAGTGTTTTGACATAATAAACTGATATTCTTTAAATGTGGACCTGTAAGGAGATACTATGGTGTGGTGTATTGTGCTTTTAGCCTGTTTTCCACTATTAATTAGCATTTACCAGTGAGAGTCATTTTGGCTTAAGTTATTTATGTATTAATAGCCTGTGAATATTGCAGTCCTTTTTAGATTATATTGGTCTAAATATGCATTCTGCAGTGAACCTGTTAAGCTGTTCACATGTATAGACTATTGAAATACTGTACTTGTACACATCTGACTGTTGACATTTTGTACTTTTTTCTAGATCCAATATTTCACAATAAAAAACTTGTCAAAGGCTTTGCATTAGTTTTTAATGGCTGCTGTAACAAATTCGCACAAACTTAGTGTCTTAATACAACAAAAATTAATTATTTTATGGTTCTGGAGGCCAGAAGTCCAAAATCAGGTTTACAGATCTAAAGTCAAGGTATTGGCAGGATTGGTTCTTTCTGGAGGCTGTAGGGGAAAATCTGTTTTCTTGTCTTTTCCAGCTTCTATAGCTGCATTCTTTGCATTCTGTGAGCTCATTGACCTTTATCTTCAAAGCCCAAATTGTAGCATCTCAAATCTCTCTCTGCTGTTGTCATCATACCTTCTCTCTCAGAGTGTCTCCCTCTGTTCCCTCTTACAAGAACCTTACGAGAACATTATTGGCTCCACCTGCATGAACAATGTAGTTTTTCCATCTCAAGTCCTTAACCTATCACATCTACAAAGTCCCTATTTTCATATAAGGTAGTGTATTCACTGGTTCCATGGGTTAGGGCGTGGACATATTGGGGGACCATTATTGAGCCTACATAGCTTCATCTACATTTTGCCCCCTTTTCCAGTGTGAAACCCTGAAACAACAAATACATGAGAGAAGGGGTTTAGGCTAAACATTAGAAACTATTTTCCTCTCTGTCCATTCAGGCCACTTCAGTGCAATAGTTATTTTTCCTGGAAGAAATAAATTTGCATCTAATTGAGCAAGCATTTCAAGCTATAGTTAAGTTTTTGAAAACTTTGGATGACTAGTACCATGCTAGGTTGTTGGATACGTTAAAAGTCGAAGGTGTGATTCTTTCATTTATAGACTAGTCGAGCAGATAAAGTACTTGGGGAAAAAAATCTGGAACCTAACTTTGGTATTATAAAGTGTAGTAAAAGCTAACAGCTTTTAGCGAGGGCATTCCGAGACTTGTGGGAAAGGTGTAGTCACTTGTTTCTCAAACGTTAGTATACATCAAAGTTACCTGGAGGGCATGATAAACACATGTTGCTGGACCCAGTTTTTGATTCAGTGGGTCTGGGATGGAGCCTAAGAATTTTCATTTCTAAGTTCTCAGGTAATGCTGCTTCTGGTCCAGAGCTCACATTTTGAGAACTATCATTTTAATATTTTCTGCATTTCCCATACAAACTATACCATTGGGTGGGTAGGTTAGTAGATGGGGGGGTAGTTTCTCTTTAAAACATTCTAATGAAAAAGGAAGGATGGAATTGCAACATTACTATTTTGCAACCTCTCACGGAGATAAGGATTGGTCAACAGCTGCTGACAATACACAAACACATTCTTAAGTGCTTTCTGATGGAGGAATACACTGCTACCTATAAAGTTTTACCAAAAAGAATAAAACCTAAATCTGACCAAGCATCTACCAAATAACCAAAAATAGAAAGGATGGAAGATCATATTGAGTGACTCCAAAAGGATACAGTTGGCACAATTGTTCAGTAAGTTGCAAGCAGGGGAAATCAGTGGAGGGAGAACCAATAGCATAAGAGGTACTTAGTATCAACCAATCACAACATGTGACCCTGATATGGATCTGGAATCAAGGAATTAAAAATTTTTAACATGTATGAGAACTGAAAATTTGAACACTGGTTATGTAATGGTTTTAAGGAATTACTACTCAACTTTTCAGATGTGATGGTGTTGCAGCTGTTTTAAGAGTCCTGGAGACACCTACTAAAATATTTACAATGAAATGGTATGATGATTGGTATTTGCTTCAGAAGAATATAGGGAGGGAGATACGAGAATATAAATGAAATAGGATTGGGTGTGAGTTGTTGATTTTTGAAACTGGGTGATATTTATGTGGTGGTTTATTATACTATATTTAACTTTTGTATATGTTTTTTCGTAATAACACTGCCACCATCACCCCTGCCTGCCAAGTTATGCTCAATTTAAACAACACATGCTTATTGGAAAAAAAAAATATGCACAGTACAAAACTCAGGAGAAAAAAGAAAAGACCATTCACAGTTCTCCTAGGCGACATACTTCTTTCTGTTTTGTATGTTTTCTTGCAGTATTGTAATGGCTATGATCGTGCCACAGTGTAATTCTGGTTCCTGTTTCCATCCTTCCTTTCTCACCCTACTTAACAAAAGCAATTTCCACACTAAAACAACAGCAATTATTTGTTGTCATTTCGTAGCTGTACATGTAAGGCATTTAAGATGACTTTTTAGTGTAATGTCTGGTTTCAAATCCCACTTTACCATTTGCTAGCTAGGTGTCTTGGAGGCGTACTTCTTAATATCTCTGAGTTTCAGTTTCCTCATCTGTGTAATTACAGAGTTGTTCATGAACATTAAGGTAAAGTATTAATACACAAAGCACTTTATATAATATAATAGATTTATAATATATAATTATTTTATTTATTTTAATTAAAAATAATACATAAAGGTAATATAAAGACTAACTGCCTTTTCAACTTTCAAGCGTGTCCCTTGATGCAGTTGATGAAAATTCTGTTAAGATTGATTAATGGCTTCATAGTTTTCAGCCATGGAAACTTTTTTTTTTTTAAATAAAATCTTATCAAGAGTCCCAATATAACAAAAACTGATATACTGGTTGAAGTCGAGGCAGGGATTGGTATCCCTTTCATAGTAGAATCAAACATGGCAGATGCTGGTACTGTGTCCTTGATGATGCTACATAATTTAAATATCACAGCTATTTGAATTATATCTGAGTTTTTGCTAATTTTTAATTGAGAATGTCAATGAGTGGTATCTTACTCTATAGACATTTTCATTTCAGGGAGTGAATTTCCTGTTTAATTATCAGTTGAACATGTATTATGTGCTATGCCTCAGTCACTATGCTAATTGCTACAAAGATGCAAAGATAAATCTTATTCCCAGGAGCTCATAATCTAAAAGAGACAACTGGGTAAATAAATTATTGCAGAAAGTATAATAAAGTACAGATATTCACAAATGTTTACATTAGGGAGGGACTTACTAACATGAAACCATTTTGTGTAAAGAGAAAAAATGTCCAAAGGTTCATGACTTCTAGAACATCACATTTGCCTGTTTTTTTGTTTTTTTGTATTTTTCCCCCTCTTATGGAATGGTTGGAGTTACTAAGGGCTCTTTTTTTGCTTTCTAGGTAAAGTTATTAATATTACCTATAAGCCTAATGACTCCCAAACTTACAGTAACAGCCTAGCCCTCTCCCCCTAATTTCCAGACTTTATATTCAGTGAAACTTGGTATCTCCATCTGGGTGTCTTACAAAGGCTCTCAAGTTTAACACATCCAAAATGATGTGCTCCTTATCTGCACTCCCCAGTTCAAACAACTACCAAGCCAGCCACTCTGCTATCTTCCCATCTCTGATAATGGCAACTCAATTTTAGTTGTTCAGGCCAAAATCCTTGATGTTATTGTTGACTCTTATTCTGCCACTTCATGGCTGTTCTTTGAAAAGTTCTGCCAGCTCTAACTTAAAGATTTGACCCTTTTTTTTTTTGTCATCTCCACTCCTAACTGGTATCTCTGTTGTCTGCAGTCTGTTTCTCAACAAAAGTGTGATCCTATTAAAAAAATGTCATATCATGTTATCTCTGTATTCCAGTGTTCTCAACTGAGGGTTATTTTGCTCCCCTGGGGACATTCAACAATGTCTGGAGACATTTTTGATTATCACACTGGTGGGGTTGGGGAGGGGTTGCTACTAGCATCAAGTGAGTGGATGCCAGGGATGCTGCTAAATATTCTACAATGCACAAAACAGCCCTATGCAATAAAGAATTGGTTAACCGAAAATGTCAGTAGTTTCAGCCGAGGGTTGAGAATCCCTGCTTAGTTCATTGGACTGGTATAACATAACACCTTAGATCTGGTAGCTTATGAACATTAGAAATGTATATCTCACGGTTGCAGAGGCTGGGAAGTCCAAGATCAAGGAATTGGCAGATTCTGTGTGTGATGAGGGCCCATTGCTCATAAACAGAATCTTCTTGCTGTGTCTTTACATGGTGGAAAGGGCAAGGCAGCTCTCTGGAGCCTCTTTTTTAAGGGCACTAATCCCATTCATCAGAGCAGATTTCTCATGACATAATCATCTCCAAAAGGCCTCACTTTCTAATACCATCACCTTGGTGATTAAAATACAACATATAAATTTTGGAGGGAACACAAACATTCAGACCATACCAGCTGCTCTACTCAAAACTCTAAAATTATTCTCCACCTGTTTTCTTTAATTCTGTAAATATTAAGAGGAAATAAAATGTATTTAAAAGTTTTTACCCTTTTTTCTTAAAATTCCTACCTATTTCCACTAGGGGGAGGGCTTCACTACTAAATAATACGGTATTTTCATTCGCCACGTTATAGGAGTCACTGTAATCAGAGCAAGCATTCTCATACTCTTTGTAGCAGAATGTTTTATTATATATGGTAACCCATTTTCAGATGCAATTTATTTTTCACAATTCTAGTGTACATTTTTTTCAATTCGATAAAAGTGAGTTTTAAAATATAATTTTGTCTTTGAATGGATTGTTTTTGAATTTGCAAATACTATTTTAAGGAGTTGCTTTAAAGATTTCCATACTGGATTTTTTGTGCACATTTCTTTCCCTCTAAATCCAGTCCTACTGTTGCATTAGGTGCAACATTTATTTGGTCCCTCCTTCATCTATCTGTGAGGAAGTTCCTGCACCCAGCATACCCAGGGGTAACATAGTAGGTTAGGAAATCATCAATTCTAAATCAGAAGCCCACTATCTCCAAATAAGCCATTGGCTCCTAGAGAGACATGACATGGGCACTGCATTATTGAACTTTTCATTGTCAATGCACCCCTGGAGGCCTGGACTTGTACAGTATACAACCTGTGCAGCCGTGAATCCAAGCCTGAGACTTGGATTACCCCCGGGCTAGAAACGTTATGCGTTGAATCAAGCCATCATATGTATTAAATACCTCCTAAATGATCATTCTTTGTAGATGTTGTTCATTTTTGCACATTCTATGTGACATGAATTTTTCTTCAAGAGGGTTATTAGGCCTCCCCTATTATTCATGGAAGTGTCTACTGGGACATCAAGGGTTCGTAAAGGCTGGGCCATTCGCCTTCTGTTGTGACCCCCTCTTTTTATTTTATCAATGCAGCTAGAAAAACTGTATAGTTTAGAAAATACCTGAAAAGTGATGAGTGAAACTGAAAACAATGATGAGGTGGAATAACAGTGGGGAGGTAACCCGAGAAACCTGGAAAGTAGGTGAAAGTAACGTGGGGCATTGGGAAAAGTAGAGTTCATACAAAAACCAAACACCAGCCAGGCGTGGTGGCTCACACCTGTAATCCTAGCACTTTGGGAGGCTGAGGCAGGTGGATCACCTCAGGTCAGGAGTTTGAGACCAGCCTGACCAACATGGAGAAATTCCATCTCTACTAAAAATACAAAATTAGCTGGGCATGGTGGCACATGCCTGTAATCCTAGCTACTCGGGAGGCTGAGGCAGCAGAATCGCTTGAACCTGGGAGGTGGAGGTTGCAGTGAGCTGAGAACGCACCATTGCATTCCAGCCTGGGCAACAAAAGTGAAACTCCCTCTCAAAAAAATAAAAATAAAAGTAAAAAAATACCAAGCCAGCATAATTACTGCATCCAACTTTTGTTTATACCAAAATGACTTTTAATACAAATGTGACTTAGTCTGGGGTCATGGCATAAACATTCTATAGCTAGGTGCTTTTATAGTCAAACTAATAGTCAAAACTCATAACCAGTAAATATATATATAATATGTGTTTGTGTGTATATATATGCAAATCTGCATTCTTATTTTCAAATGGTCTTAAGTTCTTTTTGCAATATACATTTTATTAATTCAAACAGAAGGTTTAAAAATGGCTGCAGGAATTCAGAGACTTTTAGAAATCATTTCCAAGTGCCTCTCAAAAGGAGTGAAATGTATTTATTATAGTGTTTTCCTTACATCACCTTCTGATTTCCTTCAGCATAGCAGCTCTGAGCAAACAGAAGCCGCAATGCAGGCCTCTGATGTCATCAGCTGCCTACTCCTATGGTTACTAAGATGGGCCCATAATTTCTGATCATCTATGTCAATGAAGTGGCTCGTTTCCTAGACTATAAGTATGTGAGTAGTTATATAGAGTGGAGGGATAAAAGGGCATTCGTCAGTATTTAATTTTTCCTTTGGGTAAAGAAGTAGGAGGATTTTGTAATATGACTTATTTTTAAAACAAAATACACGTTTTCTGTTACCTTAATAGCTAGGCTCTCCATATACTTATCTCAAAGTACTAGAGTAAGAAAACCTTTAGGTGCATTTGAAAAGGAGCAAAAAACATTTTATTTGGAAATAGGGCTATGAATTCATCTTGGGCATACAGATCACTTATCATAGGATATGAGATTAAAATTCGTGAGTGAGACACCAAGGTACCAACAGATACCAAAGTGAGGTAGGCCACCCTCAGGAACTTGCAAAACGGCGGTAGCTGAAAACTCAGGACACAATTCTTATTTCCTCACCAGAATTGAGGGGTTAAAGAGGTTGAGAGTGGTACCTAGGAAAAGATTTGGAGAGAGATGAGATGTAAACCCTTCCTGTCTATCCAAGGAGGTAGGTTTGGGGTGTTTTCCCCATCAGAAGTGAAGATTTTCAATGAATTCACTTGAAGAACTTACGTTCCCTGCCTCTAATGGGGGACAATATGGTCTGGTGTCCAACTGCCCCTGAAAAATCTAAAATCTGGCAGAGCTGGCCAGCTTTTCTGATGGTACCAACAAAGAAAATGTCACTGCATTGAGATCATCATCCATCCTCAGAGATTATTGAGTCAAGAATATATGAGTATTGTTTCCAGTTGGGAATATGATATATCTGGCTTGGAGTTATTCTAAATTTTGCTGAAGATGATGGCTTTGGGTGGGTGGGAGGTGAGAAGTGAGGGAGTTCCAGCAGAAAGTCTTTATTGAATAGTTGAGAGAAAACCTGAGCTTTTAGGGGAGCAGTGAGCCATAGGAAAATGTCCATGCTATGGAAAGTACAATAAAAAGTTCCCAGTGACTTGGAGGCAGATCTCAAAAGAATACATAAAAGCACCATTCCAGCCACCCATCCCATCAAAAGAAAAGGAATCAGCTCCAAACATTTACCAAATTCAGAGAGTGAAGCTATATTATTATAACACCATTTAAGTAAAAACTCCCACTTGTCTTACTGCTCCAGTTTCCACCCGCTTTGGCACCTGGCTGGGCCAGAAATACAAACTGGAGGAAGAGGACAAATGCCAAGTGGAGGAACAGAATGACCAGGGTCTCTCTCCCCACCTACTGCAAATGGCTGGCATACAGCAGTCCTCAGTTAGGGAAGAGAAGACATCTTAGCTTTAAAACTTTAAAGCTTTAATTCATAGACAGATATGGTATGAATTACCAGTCCTCCCAAATTAGCCCCATGAATCATGCCTTCCAGTATTCACACCATGTGTAGTTCCCTGCTGCATTCATCTAGGATGGCCTTGTGTCTCACTTTAACCAGCATAAAGCAAAGGAAGTGACACTGTGTCAGTTCTGTGCCTAAGCCTTGAAAGGGTCTGGCGGTTTTCGATTTTGTGCTGTTGGGAGACCTTCATATATAAAGCCCAGCTGTGCTGCTAAAAAGACCACACGGAAAGACCACATGTAAAGACCACATGGAGTGGAAAAGTCTGAGGCTACATGGAGAGGGAGAGAAGACCATCTGTCCTACTCAAGTTGAAGGTCAATTTTATTTCATCTGTATCCACACCAAACTTCCCACAATTATCTCCAAGGAAATCCTAATCATTATATCATTTTATTCGTAAGTATTTTAATACATGTTTCTAAACAAAAATATTCTTTCTGAAAACATAATCTTAATTCATTATCTGATATAATTTCTTAATATCAATTATGTGTTCAAACATTCTTGAGAGACCATGTTTTAGTTTGTTAAATTAAGATCTATGTAAGATCCACCAGACATTTATTATGTCGTTTAAATATCTTTCCATCTCTAATTTCTCCTTCCATTTCCCCTTCCACATCCCACATCTCAGAGATGAGAACCCTTTTTTCTTTTTTCTTTTCTGACAGGGGTGCCTGTCTGTCACCCAGGCTAGAGTGCAGTGGTGTAATCATGGCTCACTGCAACCACAAACTCCTAGGCTAAAATGATCCTCCTGCCTCAGCTTCTGAGTAGCTAGAACTATAGGTGCACACCACCACACCTGGCTAATTAAAAAAAAAAAAAAAAAAATCTGCAGAGATGGGATCTTGCTTTGTTGCTCAAACTGGTCTCAAACTCCTGGCCTCAAACAAGTAACACAAGCACAATCACCTAAAAATGCTGATGAAGAGAAATGAGCATTTGAACGGGAAAAAACAAAAACTACTCAAAGAACTACACACATTTTGGGGGAAAAGAGACTTTCTATACCTAAAAAGAAGGACTTCTCCACCGAACATTTCAGTAAATGGAGAAAATAATCATTGCTGAAGTATATATATATGCTAGATAGATCCAGGAGTCCAAACATGCAAAGTAATGATAATCTTAAAAGGAGTTCTAAAAGAAAACATTAAAAAGGAGTAGAAGGAGTGGAGGCATTAATTATAGCAGAAAACATCCCAAAGCTGATGAAAGGCTTGTCTGCATATTAGATGGAATCCATGTTTCTAATAGGATTGATTTTTTTTAAAAAAGATATATCCTGTATTCTAAGGCTTATGATAAAATCTGATAAGTTTCCAGAAAGAAAAAATCGGTTTCCTGTAAAAGAAAAGGAATCAGACTTCTCGTCTGTAACACCAGAAGTGACAGTGAACTAATACCTCACCAACTGCTTAGAGAAAAAGACCTGCCACTTCAGAATCCTACACCAGCCAAGTATCATTCTCCTGACAAGATAACTTGAATTTTTGATATGAGTGTAATCAGAGAATATATCACCCAAGTTGTCTATATGAAGAAAGTAATCTAGAAAGGACCCCAAGCAAGGGAACTAGAAAAGAAAACTTCTATGTAGAGATGTAGTGGACAGGACAAGTGGTGAACAACGAAGCTTGTAAGATATATTTATCTTTAAATCTAAATAGTGAGTATCAGACTAGGGTTTTTTAAGATCAGGAAGTGTTAAATATGGAGTCTTCAAAAAGGAGGGACATATCAAAAATTTTTAATGATCTCAGCCAAATCTGTTAGAGATAAGAGAGTGGACTAGATTATTCCATCCATGAAGTTTTGTGGCGGCGGGGAAGCAGCCCCCAAAAAACCATATTTTAAAGGTTTAAACTGACTGGGATGAAGAGAAAATACAAGACTAGAACCCCTGGGGTGGGATGGTAAGATTTCTTCAAACGAAGTAAGAAAACATGAATGTGATCATGAGGGCAGGAAAGGACAGGCAGTCATTAATGAAATGAAAAGGGGCTAGAACATTGAAAATATTGGTGGAAAACTGGACTGGAAACTGTTTGATCAAACCAGCAAAAATCAGAAAGAGGAAACATGATTAAAAAATAATGATGGGAAGGGAGAAGTAGCAAGTAATGTAGAATGTCTGGAGAGAAATGGAAGACAAAAACAAAGACTGAAGATGGTGCTGTAAGAATCTAGCAAGAGGCCGGGTGCGGTGACTCACAGTTGTAATCCCAGCACTTTGGGAGGCCGAGGTGGGCGAATCATTCAAGACAGACTGGCTAACATATCGTGAAACCCTGTCTCTACTTCAAAAATGCAAAAATTAGCTGGGCGTGGTGGCGGGCACCTGTAATCCCAGCTACTTGGGAAGCTGAGGCAGGAGAATAGCTTGAACCCGAGAGGCAGAGGTTGCAGTGAGCAGAGATGGCGCCACTGCACTCCAGCCTGGGCAACAGAACAACAGAAAAAGACTCTGTCTCTCAAAAAAAGAAAAAAAAAAAGGAATTTAGCAAGAATATAATCATATTTATACATATGTAAAAGTTAGCTGGGTGTGCATTTTTCAAAAGTACTGCTCAAGAGCTTTTTAGTTTAAAAAAAACCTTCACCTTATGTAAATAAAAATAATTATACAATAATAATAAACTTTAGCATGGATATAAAAAGTAAAAGTATAATAATAACTTATGCATCCTGAGTTGAAGAGAAAAGAGTAATTTCAGGAAGATCATTTCTTCTGATTACTAAAGTTTAATTAAAAGTAAAAAAATTGAGACCTGACGTGTGTGGTGGCTCATGGCTGTAATCCCAGTACTTTGGGAGGCTGAGGCAAGAGGATCGCTTGAGCCCAGGAGTTTGAGACCAGCCTGGGCAACATGGTAAAACCGTGTCTCTACAAAAAATACAAAAAAAAAAAAAAAAATTAGCCAGGTGTGGTGGTGCACACCTGTGGTCCCAGCAACTTGGGAGATTGAGGTGGGAGGATCGCTTGAACCCAAGTGGTTGAGGCTCCAGTGATCCAAGATCGCACAATTGCACTCCAACCTGGGTGGCAGAGCAAGACCCTGTCAAAAAAAAAAAAAAAAAAAAAAAAAATTAAACCAATTTTTGACAAAAAAATGAAAACAAAAACAAAAAAACCTCCCCCCAACAACCGCCAGAACAAATAAACAAACAAATAAAAAACCAAACTCTGAAAACACTTTCTGGCATTTTTAAGTGGTGATTGCTGAAAAGAATTTAACCTTTCCTTAACTCAAGGACAAATACCTGAGACTTAGGATAGAGTTGCATACAGAGGCCACAAAGTGTGATAGCTAAGAACTGATACTTCAAGTTAGATCCTGGTTCAAACTCAGACTTGGCCACTGTCTGGCTGGATAACACTGGGTAAGTTACTCAAGCCCTCTGAGCTTCAGTTTCCTCATTGCTAAAATGGAGGTATATCACATGACTGATGTCAAGTTTAAATAAGGCATGCAAAATGCTGATCTCATGGCTTGGCACATGGCAAGTGTTCAGTAAATGGGCCATTATTATTTTCTATAAAAGCAAATGGATGGGGGGCTCCCCTGGGAGATGCTGTTATGCCCTGAAGGCCCCCAGGCCACAGTGGAGCACCCTGGACCTCCTAGCAGGAGAAGCCACTTGGAGGAAGCTCAGAGGGAAGGGAACACATGGCCCGTGTTTGAGAATGCCAAGGGTGTCGGGAACATGGTGTTGAGGTTCCTAGGAACCTTTTCCACCCCAGGCAGATGTCCTTGAAAGGCAACACTCTCCCTACACAGGAGGGTAAACTGAGGTGGGAAGTGGACAGGGGGAGCCTTGGAAGGAGAGTCAGATCAGATGGGTTTCTGTTCCTCACCTCTATTATGGCCTTCATGTGCCAGGGGCCCTCTATAGGACTTGGCCTCAGTGGATGCACAAGAAGCTGCTGGCTATGCTGGCCACCCAACCTGTTTGCTTCTGATGTCCGACCACCAGCAATTCTACTCTCTCCATTTCCTGACTGAGGGTCCACAAAGAGTTCCATGGAGAGCCTCATATCAGGGTATCCAGTTGCAGCACCGGCAATGGAGCCTGGTCATGGAGAGTACACTGGAGAATAAGTTTGGAAGCATCCTGCAGATGTACACTCTGGACATGCTGGATGAGGGCTTCAGAGGGCAGGCAGAGAGGCAGCCTTCTAGTCCCCATCTGCCCCCACAGAGTGCTCTCCTCACTGACTGATTCTGCCGACTTGGTTGCTGCCCAATCAGACAGTGGTGCTGGGCAGTGGAGTCCCACTGCAAGGTGTACAGCAGCTTAGTACATGGAGGTGAACAGCAGCAAGGTGGACACTGCTGGCATAACCTACCTCACCACGCTCAAGGTGGGTGCCACTGCTGGCTAAGTGCAAGGGGTGGGTGGGCCAGGGGCGACACTTCACTGAAATCTACTAGCATCAGAGAAGTTTTGGAATAGCCTATGAAAGAGAGATTATGGTACCAGCCAGTAGACAAAATCCTCTGCAGTGAACAATTCTGGGCGTGAACTTGCTCCTGGTTCATAGCATCTCTACTATTAACTGCAGTGTAAAATTAGATACAGTTTCTCCTAAAGTAAGTTTATGACACACATAAACTTCTCCTAAAGTTATGTGTGTCAGTCAATAAAAGTGGGAATCACCCCTGTGACTATTGTCCCTCATAATCCTGCTTCTCCCTCTGCAATTTTGTGCTCTCTGAATTCCCATACTGAGTAAAGAACTCCTTGGTGAGCTCATCATCAACCTCACATATTTAACAAACATGATTTTATCTTAAGACCCACTCTAAAATTATGCGACAAAGTCCACTTGAATTATAGTAGATGACAAATTAAAGAATTAGGACAAGCCATTATGGAAGTTGTAGAATTAGTTGTATTTGTATCTATGAGTTTTCTACTAGCCTATATTCATTACTTGTAAAATATATCGTGTTTCATTCTGTCCAGTTTAAACTGATACACTTGATAATAAAAGGTGTCCCAACCAAGGCCCAGCTAGGTGACCACAGACTTCTGTCCCATCATCTGCAGAGATGCTGGTTTCTTCACAACCAGCATCTGGGTGGCAGATGGGCAGATGTGTACCTGGGACTGCATCACTGAACTTTTCAGGGATGTAGGATGTTCTAAGCCCCAACTTCCAGCTAGTCTAGCTAACACTATTTGAAATTCTTTGGTGTAGTTCGAAGATGGAAATAAACAGCTCTGAATGCTGGGGGGTGCGGGGAAGACTACATAGTAAAGGACACTGGAACTTGCTCCAGATATCAAAAGTTCCTTGATATCCACTTACTTTTAAATTATTTGCCTCTTTCAAATAAAGAGATGGAATATCTATGCAGTTACAAGACTTCGGAGCTGAGCTTCCACTAAATTAATCACTGAATCAAAGTCTGTTGTGATGGAGAGAAATAAATAAGAGATGTGGAGTCAGAAGACCTTGAAAATACCTTCTTTTTCATTTTGTTTCCTCTTTTAATGTGTCACAGTAATTCTGCTGTAAGTATCAACCCCCAGAACTGTGAGGATCCAGTAAGATTATGACAAATTGCCCTCAAATATTGTTACTGTTACAGACCATGTAGCAAATACTTCCTTAGCAGCTAAACTGACCAGAGCTCCTAGGGTACCTTAATCATGGCCCCAGTTTGAATTCTGCCATGCTCCTTGGAGCTGCGGAAGTTAACAAATTGCATGCCCTTTCAGTGACCGTCCCTTTAGATCACAGGTACTCTGTAAGGAACAGAGATATCTAAGGGGCTTCCTTCATGTCATAGAATCCTGTTGGTGCTCTTCACATAGCAGATTCTCTTCTTTGTCCAGTCACTATCCTCCTGCTGCTTCTACCCCAGAATCTGTGTCAAAGCCAGCTCCACTTTGAATCTCTACCACCCACTCTGCTTGTGGATCTCCAGTATTTGCTACTCTCTGGCTGTTCCTTTTTGCTCTTTCATTTTTCTTCCTTTTCTTGTTCTTACTTTCTAGTACTTCTTGTTTTGTTTTGTTATTTTTGCTTCCTTACAAGTGCTTTAAAATAATTTTTGCTACGCCAATAAGCAGCTTGAATTTCCTGGCCATGAGAGACCAATGAAAGTGGTTTTTTGTATTTTTAATACCCCAACAAACCAGCCAGTAGACCCAACCTGATAAAGGTGACAAGATGATCATGAGTATGATTGAAAAATCCAGATTTGGAGAAATCTACTATGCTCAAATTATTTTGTGATTATTTTGTTGAGACCATGGGCCCCTATGATACCCAGTAGAGGGGAAAGGATTTACTAGAAGGAAAGGAAGATTCCCACTGTTAACCACCTGCACATATGTGGTGGACCAAGGTCGAGGAGAGGGAAGGGCTTTGTCACTTCTCTAGAGCTCTGAGTAAGTAGCCATGGGCTCTGAAGAGTGGGTAGGCCTGGAGAAGCCCAAGGAGTAGAGCTGTACCAGTAACAAGGACAAGGGTAAGGAGAAACCAAAGAAAACAAATAATCACTCTCTCATGGGACAGGCCTGAGCAGTGGTAACAGTAAGTTCAGAGGTTACAACCTCCAGAGCAGCAGGGAGAGCCTTTGGGTCTCAAGACTCCTGTATGTATTCCACTCAGCCCAAAGCAACAAGATATAAGAAAACATCTCCAGAACGACTAGATGTCTTGCTCATCTGATCAAGTGGAAGATTGGTTTTCATATCTTGCCAATTGGGAGATGTTTGAAATTCAAGCCGATCAAACTCTTCATACCTGTTGTAGATTCTTTAGAAGCTTCAGACTAGAGGTTTTCATACTGTGCTCCACAGAAGCTGTAAGGGTCTGCAAGTATAATAAAAATTCATTTAAACATTTTTGACTACTTCAAAAACGAATGAGAAGTAAGAAACAGGCTGGGCACTGTGACTCACACCTGTAATCACAGCACTTTAGGAGGCCAAGACAGATGAATCACCCGAGGTCAGGAGTTCGAGACTAGCCTGGCCAATATGGTGAAAACCTTGTCTCTACTAAAAACACAAAAATTAGCCAGGCGTGGTGGCACTCACCTGTAGTCCCAGCTACTCAGGAGGTTGAGACAGGAGAATCGCTTGAACCTGGGAGGCGGGGGTTGCAGTGAGCTGAGATCATGCCACTGCACTCCAGCCTGGGTGAAAGAGCAAGACTCATCTCAAAAAAAAAAAAAAAAATTAAATTTAAAAATATTAAAAAGAAGTAAGAAACAGGCTCACAACACACATATATAACAAACATATAACAGAAGTATAACGAATGTTATATGTAACAAGCATTAATACATAGTAGATTCTATACATTAGGATTATGGTTTCAAGTAATAGAAATCAACCATAAAGAACTAAAACAAAAATGGAGATTTTTATCTGAAGGACTCCGGACTTTGTCATAGACCAAGGGCTAGAATGCAGCCAGATCTCAGGAAGCGATTGAAACCAAGTATCAAAGGACAATAGGAATCTATTGCTCATCTTTGTGTATTTCTTCATTCCTTCATCTGAAGACTTGCTTTCTATGCTCCTCAGGCCTTGTGGCCAAAAATGTTACCATATCACACACCTTGAGTCCACATATCATCTGCAGAGACTGACTCAACTTTGAGTCCCTATTCCAAATGCTCAAGAGAGGAAATCAAATTGACTAACAAGCCAAGTATCACCTGCACAATCAATTAACTTGGCCACGGGCACTGATAACACAGTATAAATATGACTTCCAGGATCCTATCTATGTTCATGGGAGAAGAGATGCGTGGGAGCCAGCACTGGGGAATCCCTGAGATGTCTACAGTAAGGACCACAAGTATGTGCTAACTTGTGATACCTTGTTTAACTTGCTTTTGAGTAAATTTTGGAATATTTTTTTCTTACAGATTTTGTATTTGTACTTTTAAAAAAAGCAAATGTGTTATATGGGAGGTTTGTAGGTCTACCCCAGTGTTTTTTTTTTTTTTTGAATTCAGATTGGTGCATGTGTTCTCTCATAAAGTTGTATTAGCAAGTGCATTATAACAACTCACAAATGCTGGGTTCAATCAAATGTTAAATAACATTCAAATGCTTCTACTGGGTGCATAGGATTTTTGTTGAGAAATAGCCAGTGTTAAGAAATATGTGAATGGCTAACATGTTGTGATCCAATTATATTACAGATAGTTTTAGCATTTGTGAATTTGTGATGCTGTCTGACTTTTAATAAGCTGAACAAGCTCAATTTTATAATTCAATCCTTTAGTATTTCCAGTTTATAAATGCAGATAAATGTCAAGGATAAAATTGAACCTTAAAGTTTAAAATCTACATGCAAAACAAAGTAAATATAACCATTTGAAAACAGCCTCAGTATGGCAAAGCAATTACGAGATTCTAGATTTAAATTACTTGAGTTTCACATGTAGCTTCTTGCCTTACTAGCTGTGAAACCTTAGACATACTACCCAACTTATCTGTGCCTCAGTTTGTTCAGCTATGAATTCAAGATAGTTTTATAAGATTGCTTTGAGCATTAAATGGGACAAAATCTAGTAAGGTGTTCAGAACATTGTTTAGCATTGAATAAGTGCTCAATAAAACTCAGTTACGATTCATTATCAACTCATGACTTTGTTGGGCATCACTATTAAGGTTAATCATCCCTCTGTCTCAGCCTCTTCAGTTCATGCTTAGAGCTGGCACTGCCTCCATTCTTCCTCATCCACTAGTATCCCATCATCTAGTTTCTATCTTACAGAAATTTACTAATGACTTTCATATGCTGATGTCCCCCATCCATTCTCAGCTCCTATAGGAATTTCTCCCATTTTTTGCTGATTATCATTTCAGTGGCTCTTCAGAAAGATGGGAAGGGAGTGTGTGCTCCATTTACTGTCTTGAGTAGAAGTCATTCTGAGATTTAAAAATACATTGTTAGGTATTTCATAAAGATTCTAATTATGTACTGCTTAAAAAATTGTCCCATCAACTCACTCCACACTGAATACTTACCAATGACAAAATGTGAACAATGTTAGATAATTGTTAGTAGGCCAAATTTGAATAAAATGTATTTCTTACATCCTTCTTTCAAGATTGGGATCAATTATATTGTAGGATATTACAAGACTGCCAGGCAATCTGTTAAAAACATTATCATTTGCAACAAATTTTCTCTATGAATTAGAAATTTCTTAATACTCTGCAACCCTATAAAAATAAAGAAGTAAACTAGAGACTGAGGGTGATATAATACAGCAACTGCTATGTATGATTTCTGTCAACCCTGATTTTTATCCAAGCAAAACCTTCATTGCTCATTGGTGACTGTATAAATAAATATTGGCAATTTTTATTAAACTTGGTGTACTGATCACATAAGTTTATAACTATTTCAAAACTTCACTAAAACTAAAGAAAATTAAAAGATGTAGACCCAGGAAGAAAATGAAAATACCAGAGGATGCAGGAGAGTAATAAATGACTTAGCAGGATAGAAGAGATCATGACATGAAGAGTCTGCAAAAGAGGAAACTGACGAGCAGCAAGATAGTCCATCCCCATGGAAACTTTGCAAGGCTTAGGTACTTGGAGGTATCGGGTACTGTGCAGGGTGGGAATGAGGGATAGGGCTGAAAACAAGAAGATTGTTTGAACATAGGCAATAAGCAAAACAAAGCTTGAACTCAAAAATAGCAGGCATTGTGTATGGCTAGAAGGAGAGGCAAGCCAGAAAGCAGGGACTGAGTGAAAGTTCACATACAGAAAACAGGACCAGTTTCCAGTCACTTGCCCTGTCCTGCTTCCAGAATGCCGGAAGCCTTGAGAGTAAATAAAACTAGGTACAAATGTACAAGGACAGAGAAAAGGGAGTAAGAGGTTGCAGCAGATATGAGATGCCCCATTTGACTTTGCCCAGCCCAGGAACTGGAGGCAGGGGTGAGGATGGACTGTGTGAAGGAACACCGATTGAAACATACGCTGTTCGAACTCCTCTGCCTTCCTCCACAAAGCTAAGCATCTGGAGGTTTATTCACCAAGGAAATGGAATCAAGATGCTCTGGACTTAGTGATGACAGACACAACCTAGGCCCAGAGTGAGTTTCTTTGTTAGAAATGAGGATTATTTTAAATTCTTCACAATGAATGGTAAGATCATTCAGTCCATTTCTTTAGCTGGATGCTGAAATCATGGACACTTAACATTGTGCACTGAAGCAGGGGTTTGGGAGATCTAGCCCTCCAAGGAAATGGGCATGGCAAGAACTAGGGTATTTGTTTGTTTGTTTGTTTGTTTATTTATGTATTCATTTATTTCAACAGAGTCTTGCTGTGTCACCCAGGCTGGAGTTCAGTGGCATGATCTCAGCTCACTGCAACCTCTGCCTCCTGGATTCAAGCAGTTCTTGTGCCTCAGCCTCCCAAGAAGCTTGGATTACAGGCATGTGCCACCATGCCTGGCTAATTTTCATATTTTTAGTGGAGATGGGGTTTCGCCACGTTGGCCAGGTTGGTCTTGAACTCCTGGTCTCAAGTAATCTGCCCGTCTCAGCCTCCCAAAGCGCTGGGATTACAGGTGTGAGCCACTATGCCTGGCCTAGTGTCATTACTAACGTTGTATAGCAAACCACCACAAAATTTAGTGGCATAAAAATATAAATCATTTTATTATGCTGAAGGTTTTTATTGATCAGGATTTCAGACAGTGCCCTCTCTAACAAAACTTAAGTAAGGATGACTTTTCTCTGCTTTATAACAACTAGTCTTTATTGGGAAGACTCAAACATCTGGAATAACTCATATGGCCAGGGACTGGAATCATCTGGAAACTTTTTTAACCATGGTTATGGTGACTGGTGATATGCCACGAAGACTAAGCTTAGTTGGGACTGTCAGTTGGAATGTCTGTGTATGGCCTCTTCATGTGATCTTGGCTTCTGTTGGACTGTTCCAGCGAAAAAGATAGATGCTCCCTAATCACTCATGGCCCAGCCTTGTAAATCAATGTATCACTTCTAGTGTACTTTGTTGGGTAAAGCAGTCAAAACTAATCTAGATTCAAGTAGGGTACAGCTACCATTTCTTAATAGGAGGAATGTCAAATAATTTGTAGGAAGGTTTTAAAATTACCACATATAGTCGTGAAAACAACAGTCAAATAGCCAGTAGCTCTTCAGAGAAACCAAGGCAGAAACCGGAAGGAAAATCAGGCTGATCCCTGCTGATAAGGGTTATGACAACAAAAATCATTCCTGGATCCAACTGCTGATGGCTGAGGCAGCTGCCTCCCTGGCATGTTACATGCTGGCTTAGGAGCTGCAAAGGAAGAGTATTTAGGGCCCTAGATGGGAGAATCTGGAAAAGTCAGGATTGAGTTAACTTCTGGAGCCCTAGCAACTAAAAGCTCAGTGTGAACCTTGTTTGGATCCTGCCTCAAGAAAATAACCAGGGAAATTTGAACACTGACGATGTTGAGGATTTACTTAATATTTTGGTGTAATGATGGTATTGTTGTTATGTTAAAAATGTTAATTTCATTTGTTTCAAAATGAAATATTCTGTAATATTTCAAAATATTCCTTAATATTTATTCCTTAATATTCCTTAATAAATAATAAATAGGCTATTTCTTAAAAATTTCCTCAATTTCATTTTGAAACAAATGAAAGTATTTCTTAAGGAATTTTTATTTATTAAGGAATTATTAAGGAATATCCTTATTTATTAAGGAATATCCTAAACAATTTGTAGATAAAATAATATAATGTCTTGGATTTGCTTCAACATAACACAGTGAGGGAAAGAGGAGGAGATGGGTTACAGGTGAACAAGATTGGATATATGTTGATATTATGAAAACCAATGAGAGGTACATGGGAGTTCTTTACACAATTTTATCTCCTTTTGTGTAAATTTGAAAACTTTCACACTGAAAATTTTTTGGAAGTTTACACACACACACACACACACACACACGGATAGGTATTAACCTCTAGAATGGATTTACTATATTTAAAAGAGTAATAAGGAACTTCCAATAAATTGTATTTGCATTTATTTAAGTCAATTGTTGTCTTTGTAGAGAATAACTGTGTAGCACTTTTTATTTCATGAAACCCTTTGACCTTCACAATAATTCCACAAGGTGGCCGGGCACAGTGGCTCACGCCTGTAATCCCAACACTTTGGGAGGCTGAGGTGGGCAGATCACAAGGTCAGGAGATCGAGACCACGGTGAAACCCCGTCTCTACTAAAAATACAAAAAATTAGCCAGGCACATCGGTGGGCGCTTGTAGTCCCAGCTACTCAGGAGACTGAGGCAGGAGAATGGCATGAACCCGGGAGGCGGAGCTTGCAGTGAGCTGAGATCGTGCCACTGCACTCCAGCCTGGGTGACAGAGTGAGACTCCATCTCAAAAAAAAAAAAAAAAATAGTAATAATAATTTCACAAGGTAGGCAGATGATAAGTGTAAGCATAGAGGGGTAAAAGGACATGTTCAAGGTCACACAACTAGAGCATGGAGGATCCAAGTCTCAAATTTGAGTCTTTTGGTTACATAACTCATTGCCATTATATGATAAGTTACTATGCAGCAGTAGTTCTTAATATATAGGCGCTGTGTGACACTTTGATGACTTTGATGACCTGATCAAAGCTATGGAACATTTTCCCAGAAAAATGCATATATGCACACATCCAAAAATGTGAAGACAATTTCAGGGATGGGGAAGTTCATTTCCTCCAATACATCTGAAGCCTACTCATGGATCTCAGGTCAGGCATTACTGCTGTATAAAGAACTTGCTTGTTAGTCAATTCTATTTCTCCTTTGTTCATATCTCAGCCTCCTATCATAACTCAACCTTCTAACAGAGCTCTGGCTTGCTCCCTCATCCAATTAACTACATGAAATCTGCTCTCTTGCCTTTTTTCTTTGTCTCTGATAATGATCTGAGCATTAAGCATGAAGATATCCTCCCTTAGCCTTAAATCAGCAGTTCCTCACAGGCCCTACAGATAGCCATTTCATTTTGTAAAGTTTCATTCACTGCTCCTCGTATCTCTTACAACAATGCTAGTTTAAAACTTTCTTAATACTGAGAAACTCAGGTATATTGTCCATAATCTATTACTGAAATGGTACCTGGTCATGGGAAGCATGGAGAATTGATCTGTCTTCTGTGCTCATATAGCTCTCTAAGTATGTCTCTATCAAATGAGCTCACACTATATTATAATGATCCTGTTACATGTTTTGTTCCTTCAAGAGGTTGTGAGCTCCTTGGTGAGAGAAACTATACCAATTCATCACTAGGGAATGGCTAGCGCAAGGCATGTGAAACAAACTAAGAGTGAAATAAACATTTCTTGCATTAATAAATAAATGAATCCAAACATTCCATTTAATGAAATACTTAAAATAGTAAAACAAAACAAAACGTCCTTGTGACGTACAACTGCATCAACCTCAGAGGTCAATTAGGTAGGAATTGTTTTGAATGCTTCCTTCTGCTGCTCTTCCAGATACTAGAAAAAGAGAGATATATTTTGGTTAAATGTTATTAAAGTTTCTCCAGTTCTACTAACTATCTTCCGGGAGACTTATTTTGAAGCCTCATCTGAATAAAATGTTTAGTCTCAGTGACTGGCCAAGAGGAGTGATTATTGATTAGCTGTTTTCTTTTGGGTTAAACATGAAAGGCAGAACTATTGTCTCCAGAAGGCATTTGCTGAAAAGAACAGGTGTTACCTTGATAAAAAGCAATAAACCCTGAGCTAGTCTCCCCACCGCTGCTGGAGCCCCTCTACCTAGTGCCTGAATGGGGGAGCTGGAGGCTGTACAGATGGATAATTAGGCAAGAAATTCCGCTGAGAGATATTTTGAAAAAAAATAGGAGTACAGTGTGCTACATGGGAGTCCAGAAGCAAGGATGCATGTGAGGAAAAGTGGTTAGGCAGGAGATTGCTACTAAATGAAAAGGGTAGAGAAATTTTTATTATGAAAACCTTGCCAAAATGACCATCTTTGACCGTTTGTTCTTTGTTCTCCCTCAAAGTCTGTTTAATGATAAAAAGGGATTATTATGGTCTTTGAAGGAGAAGGTTGTCTTTTGTAGATTAATGTGACTTTTTACTTAAATCAAAAACCATTTTGCCTAGAGTATAATAGCAATCAAACCAGTGTTTGACTTCCATAAAGTAACTGAAATTGGACTTGGCCTCCTACCAGAAACACTAGAAAATTGTACAAAAATGTATTAAACCACTGTCTTCAGACTTTGGACAACAGGTAGTACAGGGCTGTGATCCCTGAGAGAAGGTAAATCAGTAATGTGGGCCCTAAAGTGATCTCAGCTTTCTGTACTTTATGGACAGCACATAGCAGGAGAACCCAAACAGAATTCAGTGATCTTGTTGTGTTGAAGACATAGAAACCACAGATTGAAAAGGCTGAGGTAGCTGTAATTTGTAGAGTAGGAAACTGGAGAGTAGGGAGCCATGCAGAGAAAGGGCACCAGAAATTTGCATATAGGTCCACTTGAGTCTGTTGCTGAAAACTAAGCTTTGCATGCTAAGGATGAAAATTTTATGCCAAATGAGGAACCACTACGGTGCTGCAAAATAAGCAATTTCCAGAAAACATACTTGATTGAAAGTTCCTTGAGTTCCAACTGGCCAAAGTGATGAGGCCTCATTGAACATTAAATATAGACCCTGGAAGACTTATACCTTAGTAGGAAGCTAGACTAACCATAAGATAAAAGCTACTCTAGACATTTTTAAAAGTTTAAAAACAGGCCTCAAAAGGACCTGGTTGATCCACAACTAATTTAATTGCCTTCCAAAAGAAACTTAAACACAATCTAATGAAAGATCCTAGAAATGATCAGAGGAAAAGAGAACTCTATACTATGTAAAAGGGAACAAAGATAAGAATGATATCAGACTCTTTTGTCAGATATGGGACAAGCCAATATATAATAAGACAACAGAGTTAAAGTACTGTAAGAAGACTAAAAAGGATATGTTAACCCAGAATTTTATATTAAGCAAACTTATCCATCAAAAATGGAGAGGGAAAATAGTTATCTAGACAAATATAAACAGCATATAGTATGATCACAGATTTAAACCCAACTGTATTAATAATTCATAAAATGTAAATAGCCTGAAGTCCCTAAATAAAAGTCAAAGATTGTCAGATTGGATTTTTTAAAAAAGCAATACTCAACTTTCTGATACTGCAAGAAACTTAGGTTAAAAGTAAAGAATGAAAAAAAAAAACACTGAAGATGTCTAATTAAGAGAGCGATGGCATTAACATTAAAGTAGACTCAGAACAAAAAATATTATCAGAATAAATACATTATGATTTAAGCTTCTGTTTTAAGACAATGCATATTGTACACTATAGAGCAAGTAAAACTCAAAGTAAACAGATGGAAGAGAATAATACAGATAAGAACAGAAAGTAATTAAATAGAAAGTAGAAAACAGAGGAAATTAATAAAACCACAAGGTGATTATTTGAAAAGATTAATACAATGCATAATCCTTCAGCCACAGTAATTAGAAAAAAAAAGATAAAAATGAAATGACCAATATCAGGAATAAAAGAGAATTCATCACTAGAGACCCTGAAGCATAAAAAGGAAAGCAGAAATACTATAAACACTTTATGCCAAAAAACATAATTTAGATGAAATAAACATTTCTTGAACAGTACAAATTACCAAAATCAACACAGGTAAAAATAGAATATCTGAATAGTCCCATATTTATTTTAAAAATTGTATTAAAAATTAAAAGATTTCCCACAAAAGTACAAATTTTCTAGGTTGCTTCACTGGTGAATTTCATCAAATATTTGGTGAATGATACGAGTCCTATACAAACTTATTTGGAAAACAGCAGCAGAAGAAACACTTCTTAACTTGCTTTATGAGGCCAACAGTCTTAGTTTGTTTTATGCTTCTGTAACAGAATACTTGAGTGTGTAATTTATGAAGAACAGAGATTTATTTCTTACAATTCTGGAGTCTGGGAAATCCAAGATCAAGGTGCTGGAAGGTTCATCATCTGGTGAGGGTCTGGTTTCTGATTCAGCGATGATGACTTGAACATTTCATCCTCCGAATAAGAAGAATGCTGTGTTCTCACATGGCAGAAGGTAGAAGGGCAAAAAGGGACGAATTTTTGATGAACAAGGCTAGGTTTGTCAAGCTCTTTTATAAGGGCACCTAATCAATCACCTCCCAAAGGCCATGCTTTCCATTAATGTTGCACTGGGTATTAAATTTCAACATGAATTTTGAAAGGAACCAAAAGTTAAACCATAGCATCAGACTTATCTGATAACAAAACCAGACCTCTGTGTGTGAGTGTGATGTTGAGTTTCCTTTGAACCCAGTCTCTTCCACAAATGACTTTGCACACGTTACAAAAAAACTATAGACCCATGTCCCTCATGAACATTGACACAAAATTACTCTATGAATTATAAGCAAATGAAATCCAGGAGTACATTAAAGAAATGATATAGAATGGAGAAGATTTATCCCAGGAATGCAAAGTTGATTTACCTTAAATATCTAATTAATATCATTACCATTCACCATATCAATAAAATAAAGAAGAAAAACGATATGAACATCATTAGATGCAAAAAAGGCATTGGACAAAACACAACACATATTCATGGTAAAATATCTCAGCACATTAGGGATAGAAGGAATCTTTTCAACCTGATAAAGGGTGTCCTCAAAAAAGAAACAAAACACAACTAACATCCTAGTTAATGATAAAAGATTCAATTTTAAGACTGAGAGTATAACAAGTATGTCTGTTTTTACCACTTCTATTTAACATTGCAAGGGTCTTAGACCATGATTCTATTTCATGCAAAAACCAAGGCAAAGAAAAAAAGGTATACACATTAGAAAGGAAGAAGTGAAACTGTCTGTATTCACATATGATATGATCATGTAGCTACAAAACTCTAAGGAATTTGAAAGACAGATACTAGAATTAACAAGTGTATTTATCAAGGTCACAGGATACAAAGCGGTAGACAAAAAAAAAAATTGTGTTTGTATGTACTAGCAATGAATCACTGAAAAATGCAATAAAAGTGATTGCATTTAGCCTAGCATGAAAGATAAAGTAATTAGAGATAAATTTAACAAAAGGTATTAAGAATGTACACTATAAAACCTTAAAACTACAAAACCTTGCTTAGAGAAATGAAAGAATGCCAAATAAATGGTAAGATATATATGTTCACTGATTGGATGACTCCATATTGTTAAGATGTCAATTCCTCCTAACTTGATGTAGAGTTTTACCTCAGTTGCAGCATGATTTTTTTTTTTAGAATTGTCAATTCCAATTAATTCAAACATTTATATGGAAATGCAAAGAAACTAGAATGACCAAAACAATTTTGAAAAACAAGAACAATATTGGAGGATTTATACTACTTTCTTTTAAAATTTATAAAAGCTAAAACAATAAATACAATGTAGCATTCATGTAAGGACAGACATATAAATCAATGAACAGAAGATTGTGTGTGTGTGTGTGTGTGTGTGTTTGTGTAGAATTGCCTTTCACACAGTATTTTCCACAAATAATGCTAGAACAACTGGGCTATCCATTAAAAAAATGAACACCACACACACCTTACTTCATACTCTTTTTACATAATAATTTGAAATGCCTTATAGGCCTAAACATAATGCTAAATCTATGAAATTTTTTGAAGAAAAATATCAGAAAATATTTGTGACTTTGTGTTGGCATGGATGTCTTAGGCACACAGAAAGCATGGAATATGAAGAAAAAATGGAAAAATAGAACTTTACCATAATTAAAATATTCTGCTCATAAGACCATTAAGAGAATGAAAAGGCAAATACAAACTGTGAGAAAATATTTTCAAAGTATATCTGACAAAGGATTTGTATATAAACATATAAAGAACTCTTATTCAATACGAAGATTAAAAAAAAAAAAAACCAAGTAGAAAATGGGCAAAAGGTTTCAACAGATTCACCATAAAAGAAGATACACAAATGGCCAATAGGCACATGAAAAGATGCTCAACATCACTAATCATCAGGGAGTGCAAACTAAAACACAATGAGGGCCGGGCACGGTGGCTCACACCTGTAATCCCAGCACGTTGAGAGGCCGAGGCAGGCGGATCACGAGGTCAGGAAATCGAGACCATCCTGGCTAACACGGCGAAACACCATCTCTACTAAAAATACAAAAACACTAGCCGGGCGCAGTGGCGGACGCCTGTAGTCCCAGCTACTGGGGAGGCTGAGGCAGGAGAATGGCGTGAACCTGGGAGGCGGAGCTTGCAGTGAGCAGAGATCGCGCCACTGCACTCTAGCCTGGGCGACAGAGTGAGACTCGTATCAAAAACAAAACAAAACAAAACAAAACAAAAACACAATGAGATACAATCACACATTCACTAGAATTACTAAAATTAAAGAGATTGACAATACCAGGTGTTTACAAAATGTGGGGCTACAGTAACTCATAAATTAGTTTTGGGAATATAAAATGATAGAACACTTTGGAAAACAGTCTGGCATATTCTTATAAAGTTAAAATACAGTTACCAAAGGACCAGCAATGCTGTTTAGGAATCTACACAGGGGAAAGAAAGCATATGTCCACATAAAAAATTTTACCTGAATATTCATAGCAGCTTTATTCATAACAGCCAAAAAAAAAAAAAAAAAAAACACACAGCAAACAACTCAAATGTCTATGAATAGGTTGATGAATAAACAAATTATAGTATATTCACACACTGGATTACTACTTAGCAATAAAAAGAGCAAAGTACTGAAGCATGTAACAGCATAAATGACTCTCAAAAATATACTGAATGAAAGAAAATACACAAAAGCAAAAGTATGAAATTTTAGCAAAGGCAAAACTCAACTACAGTGACAGATGAGTGGTTGCCTGGGGACTAGGGTGGGGATAATTTGCTACCAAGGGGAAAAGGGAACTTTTGGGGATGATGAAAATGTATTGATGACTGTGGTAGTTATACAGATTATACATTTGTCAAATCTCATTCACCTACAAATGTAAGAAACAGGTGCACTTTATTGTGTGTCATTTATACCTTACGTTAATTTGAAAGACCATGACAATGCATGACTCCCAGACAGGGCCGCTGGTCAGCTAGCAGCAACCATTTTACTAGGCATATAAGTTTATGTTACACTGATTCACTATCTAGGTTAGGAGGAGAATATAGCTCCTTTGGTACAGCGATGGGGGCTTTGCCTGACTAGAATTTATCATGACCTCTGAGCAGTGGGAGATGTGATGAGATATCCCCAGGATGAAGAAAAGGGAAGGCAAAAGTCTGTCATGTGGTAACTAATATTCTTGACCAGACAACATTTCTATAGATCCCAGAGAAATCTGAGTAGAGGGAAAGACCAGACAAATATGTACTATTCCTTGTCAGGATTTTAGCTCCTAATGCTGCATTTACATTGTGAGAAGAGAGTTTTAAGAGATACAAAAAGGGGGGCTGGGCGCGGTGGCTCAAGCCTGTAATCCCAGCACTTTGGGAGGCCGAGACGGGCGGATCACGAGGTCAGGAGATCGAGACCATCCTGGCTACGGTGAAACCCCGTCTCTACTAAAAATACAAAAACTAGCCGGGCGAGGTGGCGGGCGCCTGTAGTCCCAGCTACTCGGGAGGCTGAGGCAGGAGAATGGCATAAACCCAGGAGGCGGAGCTTGCAGTGAGCTGAGATTTGGCCACTGCACTCCAGTCCGGTTGACAGAGCGAGACTCTGCCTCAAAAAAAAAAAAAAAAAAAAAGAGATACAAAAAGGGAACAAAGCATTAAGAAAGAACAATTTAGGCTGGGTGCAGTGGCTCACGCCTGTAATCCCAGTACTTTGGGAGGCCAAGGCAGGCAGATCACCTCAGGTCGCGAGTTCAAGACCAGCCTGTCCAACATGATGAAGCCCCCGACTCTACTAAAAACACAAAAATTAACTGGATGTGGTGGCGAGCACCTGTAATCCCAGCTACTTGGGAGACTGAGGCAGGAGAATCATTTGAACTGTTGAGGCGGAGGTTGCAGTGAGCCGAGATCACGCCAAGAAAGAAAGAAAGAAAGAAAGAAAGAAAGAAAGAAAGAAAGAAAGAAAGAAAGAAAGAAAGAAAGAAAGAAAGAAAGAAAGAAAGAAAAAAAGAATTTACATGGGAGCAAGGGTGCATAAACTCCTTAGTGTTCTACTTCCAACCTTTCAACAGTAATAGCCCAGGCTTATATTGTGTTCACTGTGTACTACATATTTCTTTCAGAGAGAGAGAGATATATGTATATGATGTATGTGTCATATATATGATGTGTCATATATATAGACACATGCTGCATACAGATATTTGTGTGTGTGCACACACATGTATATTTTATATATATAGTTATGCATCATTTAAGGATGGAAATACCCTCTGAGAAATGGATTATTAGGTACATTTATCATTGTGTGAATATCATAGAGTGTACTTACACAAAACTAGATAGTATAGCCTACTGCACATCTAGACTATATGGTGATCCAGCCTATTGTTGCTGCTTGGCTACAAACCTGTAAAGTATGCTGCTAAACTGAATTCTGTAGGCAATTGTAACATAATGATAAGTATTTATGTATCTAGACATATCTAAACATAGAAAAAATACAGCAAAAATACAGCACAAGAGATAAAATAATGGTACACCTGTATAAGGCAGCTCCATTATAATCTTATGGGGCCGTAATTGTATATGCAGTCTAGCATTGGCAGAAACATTGTTATGTGATGCATAGCTTCATATAATTTATTTCTATCTCATGACAACCTTGATTATCACTCCTATCTGACAGTTTGGTCATTGAGACACAGAAAGAATAACTAGCTTGCCCAAAGTCACACAGCTACTAAGGGACAGATCTAAGATTTAAACCTGTAGAGTATGGTGCTCTCCACAAATCTGCCAGTTGTGCTCTGAAGGTATCAGTACTTCAGAACTACTCCCCTCACAGGTAGAATCAAGCAAAGAGAGCCTTCACCTCCCACTTCAGATTGAGAAAAGTAAAAAAGAACCCCATCCTTTATGTATGTACATATGTATGGTGAGTGTACTTGCTGAAGGTAACTGCCTATCACTTATTTGATTTTTCATGTAACAAATATTTGTTAAACGTGTGACTTCCATGTATCTGATATTATGCCAATCATTGGGGCTTCAGAAATAAATACATTGTAATCTCCAGTTTCAAAGGACTGGAAATTCCTCCAGGATGACTGTGAAAGGCACATAGTGCAGATGAGAGTTAGAACACTGACCACACTAGTTATAAGCTGGGTATTTAGGCTGTACAACATCCAGTTATATTCTCAGGAGACTGCACTTTATTCACTGAAGTCACACCTGGGCATCCCTGGGGATCCTCTTATCTTTACCATTAAGCAATGTGAAGCCATAAAATGATAAGGGTTGGCAAGCTTTTAGAGGATTAATGTTCTAACAAATTGGGTGATTTTGCTCAGCTTAGCTATTGAGGATAACATATTGTGAATTTACTGAGCTCATCTGTGACCAGATTCCTCTGCAGGGTAATTGAAAGTGAGTGGAAATGGCTATTTATGTATTCTCAGCCATTAGATGTTGCTTTCATCTCTGATTTCTTTGGATGATGAGTCAAAATATATACTGAGATCATTGCCTGCGGATGCCACTTTGCATGTTCAATTAAGTAGGGCCTGTGCTTAGTACTGGACATTAAAAGACAGATGGTGAAGGGAAACTGGACTCAGACTTCAGAAGTGACCCACTAGCCAAATGGGGATATATTTCTGAATTGCATCTTCCTTTAGGGCTTGAGGGCCACTAGGGCAGTGTGTTGCCCTCAGCTAAATTCACAGACATGTGGCAGTGTTGCCCAAAGTGTTTGTCTTGACGTTAAGAATAATTTTAAAACCTCTTACAAAAGAGCTTTTGGTGAAATACATCTGAGAGGTGCTGCATTGAACAAGGTTGAATACA
>NW_012120709.1:1869778-1874748 GCF_000951035.1 Colobus angolensis palliatus | reverse complement strand
CGCTCTCCACCAGTGAGCCACGCGGTCTTCCTCCAGCCCCACTGAAGTCGGGATGCAGGAACCCCGCCCGAGAGCCCCACGATGGGGGGACTCTGTCGGCCTTCTTTGCCGGAGGCCGACAGACTTCTTCCCCACACCTTAGGTTACCAAAATAAGCTTGCAGTTTTGCTCCTACACTTGCCTACCCGCTGGTTCTTTTGTGCCCGCTCTGGTGGTCTTAGAAAAACAAGTCAGTACTTTCTAAGAGAGGAAGGTAATAAAATTATCAAACTTATATAAGGGAACTTATCAGCCACCTATATATTATTTATTACATTAAACACTTTATATAGATTGCTTTATGTAATCTGCATAACTGTTCTAAGACATGTCTTTACTTTTCCGGAATGATGGCACTGAGGCCTGGAGTGCTTATATAGCTTTGCCAAGTCACACTGAGCAAGTGACTTTGCTGAGATTTGAACCTAAGCACTTTGGTTATAGAACCCACACTCTTGAACACAATTCCCTATTTCTTCTTTTCATTTTTATTTTTTCCTAAGATGTTCTTGCTCAAGTGGAGACCCATAGGTTACACTTTCAGAAGAAATTCCTACGATAAAGATATCAAGTATTGCTGGGATATACCCCAGCTCAGGTTACACACATGAATGGTATAGTGGAGACAGGAAACAGAGAGTCAATGTTAGACATTTTCAACTCACCCTCGCCTGATTCTGTTCTCTAAAGTATCAAAGAAATTAATGACTCCAGGAGTTTTGGGATGAGAGCTGAGTCTACATTTCTTCAAGCATCGGAGTGACCTTGCCATGATCTAGCTCATTCTTCACTTTTTCATTCAAGCAGCACAAGGACACTGATAATATCACTTCATTAAAGTCACCCATTTTTGAATGCATATTATGAGCCAGGCTGGCCCTGTGCTAGCTGTTACATTCAAGAGTAGATGCAGGAGGCCGGGCGCGGTGGCTCAAGCCTGTAATCCCAGCACTTTGGGAGGCCGAGACGGGTGGATCACGAGGTCAGGAGATCGAGACCATCCTGGTCTACATGGTGAAACCCCGTCTCTACTAAAAATACAAAAAACTAGCCGGGCGAGATGGCGGGCGCCTGTAGTCCCAGCTACTCGGGAGGCTGAGGCAGGAGAATGGCATAAACCCGGGAGGCGGAGCTTGTAGTGAGCCGAGATCGCGCCACTGCACTCCAGCCTGGGCGACAGAGCCAGACCAGACTCCATCTCAAAAAAAAAAAAAAAAAAAAAAAAAGAGTAGATGCAGGAATCTGACAGAGATGTAAAACTGGCTTTTTTGGTAAGGCTGATTAGATAGTGTGGAAATAATTAACCACCACCCCTCTCCCACCAAAAAAATAAGAAATAGGGCATTGTGTTCAAGAGTTTGGGCTTTATAACCAAAGTGCTTAGGTTCAAATCTCAGCAAAGTCACTTGCTCATTCTGATTTCGGCAAAGCTATATAAGCACTCCAGGCCTGAGTGCCATCATTCCAAAAATGGCATCCTCAATGGGCCACCTAAGACTTTACTACTGGATTAGGCAGACTCATCTACCCACCCACCTCTTCTAGGCCGTAGAAGAGCAGTACAACCCTTTCACTCACTCTCCAGCCCCCTCCATACATTTACCCCATGATAGTTACAGAGAATATGGGTGTTCTACAGGCAGGCCAGATCCAAAAGGAGAGGCAGATGTGATGAGCGGAGGATGATGGTTTCTTCTCCCACATTTTCCAGTGAAGTAAGCCACTTGGAGAGGAGTGAGGCAGCACCTAGAGAGACATCACAAGCTCCTCCCATTCTTTTCTCTTCCGAGGAGAAGAATAGAAATTCCTGCTCCTCTCTGGCTGGAAACAAGTAGTGGGGAAATAAGTGTTCTCCCCACCCAAATATTAGTGGCAGGAGATAAAACCGCTAAACATATCTAACATCTCAAGGATCTCAGAGTTCAATGGCAGAGACAGACAGACAAAAAGACGAACAGAGCACTGTGAAAGAAAATGATGCATGAAGAGGGGATGAAGCAGAAGGTCCTAGGAGAAATATGGTCCCAATACTATTTTCAACCAATTAAATACAAAATAGATATTGTTGCCTTCCCTCTGTCAGGAATACATTTTCATATATTAATATTTCTCTTCTATTCATTCATCCATCAAATGCATATGTGTACTAACATGTATTAAGCCCTGGAGATAAAAAGCTGGCTAAGATGAAGCCAGAAACTCCCCTCCCTGATAAAAATTTAAAAAATTATCTTGTATTAATTAACTGTGTATGAATTAATTATGATGAAACAATGGTTATTTGCTTATATGGAAATTCCTCAAGGTAGTGCCACCTATAGTGTAAGCTTTGAGTAGGGGGGATATGCAGTGCAGGTTAGGGGACTACTTAAGCACTATCAACTAAAAGGAAAGAGAAAGACATTTCTGTAATAAATGAGTTAAGAGCCTCCAGGCTCAGAAATGAATTGTGGAACAGTTCCCACCCCATTTTTACTTGCTTTACAATTTTTCCCAGAGTCAGTATATGTTTTATTAAGATAGGATTGTACCCACGGAAGTTCAAATGAGGTCCAGGGAATCAAATGAAAGTCTCACAACTGAATTGCTAAAACACAGAGAGTGGTTGCACTTTTCTGACGTCAAAGGACATGAGCTGGTAATTATTCTATTTGTGAAGGGAAGACGGAAAGATTGAGGACTTGGAGATAGAGAACCTAAATTAGCCCTAATGAAATATAACGGATATAGAAACCAGGGTATCCTAATATGTAATTCCACACAATCAGATCTGGAAATTAAAAGGGTAAAAATTGCTATGTAAAATTTCATTACTTGTTTGAATGGGAAAGAAACAAAGCCATTACTTGCCAGTATGAAACTTTGTTTGAGGAAAAGGACTGTATGCCTTCACAGAAATCTAACTCTTTGGAATGCTGACAGTTGGGAGAACACGAAGAACTTTTTAGTTCTCTCACCAATGCTGCTGACTCAGCTCTCCTGGAACTGCTCCTTGGCTCATTGTTTTAAGCCATAATATTTAACACTTTCTAGCACGCTGTACCATCTACTTCTTTTTTATGTTTCTTGTTCATTGTTTGTCTCCCTCACTAGAATATAAGTTCCATGAGGACAGAGATCTTCCTCCGTTCCTTGGTGTGTCCAGAGTGCTTAGACGGGTGCCTGCGTGGCATGCTGTTGGCCTTCAACAAACATTTGTTGGAAGATAAATTCTTCACTAAATTCCTCCAAAGGGCTAAAATGGAGGTAGTTTCATGGGAAAAAAAGTAGTTTTATGAATAAAAGGATTCTCTGGGAAGAAGAGTGGGTGGATTTGCAATAGATCATTCTCAGGGTCTGATTAGAGAGGAAAACATAGCAACTCAACTAAAACCAGAATTGCGTGGAAAAACTGCCTCCCAGAAGGCATTTGACTAAGAAAACTGCAGCAAGAAACTACTTATAAAACGTATCTTTCCCCACCCCTTGTGTCAACTATTTTAGGGCAAAACTGTCCAGGTGATTTTCATTTCTTCTTCTGATTAGTCGGCTGTTTTGTAGGAAATCATTGGCTAGCTTGTTGAAGGGCTCCCTAGACCCAGGTGAACCCCACACATCTGGAATCCTTAGGGTTGTAAAGATGCAGTAATGCAGCTGGGTGCCATAAGTGAGTTTGATGGGTCTTCTTTCAGCTGCTGCATTTGAGATGGCATAGAAAATTGTCTGTGTTTTTCCTTCTCTAATCTTGTAATTGTTTTCTCTTCTCAAGACTGGGTTAATTACATAGTAGCTATTTTGGGGTTGCTTCTGACTACATAATGTTTGTGTTTGGTGTTTCTTCATCAGCTAAAAGGAAGGCTTATTCTTGGGTCCCCAGAATAAAAAGGAAAACAACAGAAGCCAAGCATTCGTGCTGTAGTGGTCACCAAATTGTACTTCATTAAATCATCACAATGCCTTCGTGGAGTGGTACGGTGACCGTAGTTGTTTTATTTCAAATGACTGGAGGCTCAGAGTCATCAAGTTGTTTGTACAAAGATGCACAGCCAGAAAAGTACTCCAGGTGGTACTCAGACTCATGTCTTAGAACCAAAACCCTGGGCACTCTCTACTGTGCATTAAGTTATCATAGCGCTTACGTAACAATGATCTAATTGTTAGTCTTGTCATAACATTGTGCCTAGTAAATTATAGACTTAAGAAGCATATGAACATTTGAATTTAGGAGCACAGTCTTTTTTTAGATTAAATTTTTTCTTTTTGTTAAAATAACTTCATGATGTCAAATAGAAGAAAAAGAAACTTTACCTCCCAATTATATTTACTTGTTTGATGTCTCTAAAAATACACAAATCATCAAGATTAGTATCAAGATAAGATCTGAACTATTACTGTTAGTATTTTTGGGTTTTTTTTTTTTCTATGCTGCAACTGCAATAGCCAGAAATAACATGGAAACTTCCAACCTCCTTTCTCCACTTCACTACCACTAATCTCTGTGCCGTAGGAGACCAAGAAAATAGGATTGTGGTGGGATGGAATTAAACAAGACTCCCTTTTTCAAGCTTTGCTTGAGTATTTATCTATTTTAGTAATGTTTGCCATTAAGTAAATTAATCTTTTCTTTCTCTTCCTTATTTCTTTTTCTTTTTCTTTCTTTCTTTCCTTCTTTCTTTCTTTCTTTTCTTTCTTTCTCTTTCTTTTTCTTCCCTCCCTCCCTCTCTCATTCCCTTCCTTTCTTTCTTTCTCTTTCTTTCTTCTTTCTTTTTTCTTTCTTTCTCTTTCTTCTTTCTTCTTTCTTTCTTTCTTTTTCTTCCCTCCCTTCCTTTCTTCCTTCTTTTCTTTCTTTCTTTCTCTTTCTTCTTTCTTTCTTTCTTTCTTTCTTTCTTTCTTTCTTTCTTTCTTTCTTTCTTTCTTTCTTTCTTTCTTTCTTTCTTTCTTTCTTTCTTTCT
>NW_012120709.1:1852212-1869728 GCF_000951035.1 Colobus angolensis palliatus | reverse complement strand
TCCTTCTTTCCCCTTCCTTCCTTCCTCCCTCCCTCCCTACCTCCTTCCCTCCCTCCCTCCCTTCCTTCCTTCCTTCCTTTTTCTCTCTCTCTCTCTCTCTTTCTGAACCTAATAGAGCAAAACCATTAACCCTTCCTTATGCTAATACGTGTATTTTGAAATGTTTTGAAATAGCACCATAAAGAGAATCATCTACTCTGATAGAAATTTTTGAATGTTTTTCAAATTCTGCTCTGTGGGTTTATTCTAGTTTGCCACAGTGCTGATTGCTGCCCTCAGATCTATACCTTGCTGTCCCCCTGCTTGAAGGGCTGATCCTTGTAGGCTGTTTCCCAGGCTTATGTGTCAAGTTTGTTTCACACTGTGTGTGGCCAATGGGAAGACCTGCAGCAGACTGAGCGGTGACAGAAATGAAGGTACCAGGGAATTTCTCTTCAATTATATATTTTTGGGGTTATCTCTGGCTAGGTTGTATATTTTCCATGACACAAGCTCCTGTCTGACAGGCCTGCCTGGAAACTGGATTCTGCTGAGTAACCCTGACACCTGGACTCTAGTGACTTTGCCATCTCTCTTTATCTAGCTAGCCCAGGGAGAGGAGTAGTTCCCTGATGTTGCTAAGGGTTTCCTCTCACCATTTCATTTGGCTTCTCAGCTCCTTTATCATCTGTGGAACCAACTTCCTGTATTATGTATCCTCTGTTGTAAATACTTAAAGTGAATTGCATTTTCCAGGCTATACCCTGACAAAAACAAGCACTGATATAATCACTTTAAGATTGCTGAGACAAACAGCACTGTTAAACTGTAATAAGCATTGACTTACTTGATGAGAGAATTGGCTTAAACTCTGAATGAGCTCACATTCACTTTAGTGGACCAGTAGGAAAATGAATGGACAGTGATTTTAACATGAATTCACTGTTATCTTTAAGGTAGAGCTATCACGACGCCTTTTTAAAAAAAGTTAGTAAATTTATCTTTTTTTTAAGAGTAGTTTTAAGGTCACAGCAAAACTGAGTGGAAAGAATAGTGAGTTCTCAAATAGCTCCTGCCCCTCCCCCCACATGCCCATTACTTCTTTTTGATTTTCTCAAAGGAAGAAGACTTAATAAGTAAATAGCAATCCTAGTTTTACCATTCTATTAGTGAGGGCTTGTATTAAATGGCAAAAGAAATGCAGCTTTCTAGAATTTTCTGCCAGATTATGTAGTAAATAATAGCTACTTATACGTAGTAAATGCTTTGAAAAAAAAAACAAAACAAAACCACAAGCCATGAATCTATTCAGCTGGAGGAATTCTGGAAATAGAGCATATGAATACCTTCAAGATCTGAGGAAATGGAGGAGGGGTGGGGTTTGGGTTTGAGTGCTGCTTATGGGACATGGAAAGAAGCTTGAAACTCCCTTCACAATTGGGTGATGTGTGTTTGGAGAAGGAGAAAAGGGAGACCAGATAGGCATATCTAGACACACTAAAGCAGAAGTCAAGCAGATTAACTTCTGATGGATGAGACATTTTAGTAACTCAATGTCAAAATACAGAGGCTTTTTACACAAGAGAACACCTTGCATGTGCTGAAGAGGCACAGGTTGGAAAGGCCACAGATAGCACACTTGGGACAAGAGTGAGCATTAAAATTCACTAGGAATGATTGGATACTAACTCTGGAGTTTTAGAGACCTGAGAAGTCCCACAGAGACACTATGACCTGGCATTCTGAGAGACACCCCAGACGTTCATTGCTTCCTTGCCCCTCCCTCCTTCCTTCCTTCTTCCTTTTTTTCCTTGTTTCCCTACATTTAACAATTACTTATGACTTTCTACTTAAGTGTCAGGCACTGTTCTAGGCATTGTTGACACATTAATGAACAACACAGATTTTTTTTTTTAAAAAAAGCTTTTTCCTTCATTCTGGTGGGAGAAAAAAATCAATAACCAGTGATTCATTATTATATAGCATGCTAAAAGGTGAAGAGTGCTATGGGAAAATCTGGAAACAGTGAGAGTGCTAGGGTTGAGGTGGAGGATGGAGTTGGATTGCATAGGGTAGAGCTCATTGAGAAGGTGACTTTTGGCAAAGACAAGGAAGCCAAGGAGTTATCCATGAGACACCCAGAGGAAGAACATTCCAAGTGAGGGGAACAGCAAATGCAAAGAGCAGAAGGCAGAGTTTCTTTATAAAGTTAAACATGCATTGAGCCCATGCCCAATAATCTGAATCCTTGGTATTTATCCAAGAGAAATAAAAACGTATGTCTACACGAAGACTTCTACACTATGTTCATAGCATCTTTGTTCATATTAGCCCCAAATGGAAAATATCCCTAATATCCATCAAGAGAGGAATGGATAAATGAACTGTAATATATTCATACCATGGAATACTAGTCATTAATTGAAAGAAAAATAACTACGAATGCATTCTATGACATGAACAAATCTCAAATAGATTATGTTAAGTAAATAAAAGCTAGACATAAAATAATATACACTATTTGATTTCATTTATATTAAGTCTGAAAACAGGCAGAGAAAATCTCTGGTAACAGAAATTAAAATTGTAATTGTGTATAAGGATGAATTGGAATTGACTGGAAAAGAACCTGAGGTGACAGAATATTGTTCTCTATCTTGATAAGGATGGTGGTTACACAGGCCTATAGAACTGTCAAAACTACAAACTTAGCACTTAAGATTTGCCCATTTTATGTGAATTATAGCTGAATTAAAAACAAACAAACAAACATGTGACTGTAGTGTTTGTTGAGGAAATCAGGGTACTTGGTTGTACTCGGTGTGGAGTGAGCAAGGAGGGATGTAGCATATGATGCAGCCAAAGATATAATAGGGAATGAAGTACCTCATGTAAGGCATGTGGGCTATCATAAGGCATACATTGGTCTGACATGTGTTTTAATAAGAACACTCCACTTGCTGCATTGAGAAAGACTGTGGGCAGATCCATTGGAAGACCATTGGAATAATCTGAGCTAGAGCTAGTGATGTTTGACATGAGGGTGGCAGCAGTAGAGATGGCAAGAAGAGGATACAAGTCTGAATAGAATTGATGAGATTTGTAGAAAGATTGAACATGGGGGTAAGAGAGGAATAAAAAGTGACTTTAAATTTTGGTCTGAGCAACGAGAAAGATGGAATTACCGTTAGTTGAGAGGGGAAGATGGCAGGTGCAGAAGGTTTGTGGACATAGTAAGTTTGAGAAGCCTACTGGGCATGCAAGTAAGGATGGTGATTAGGCAGTTGGGTATTGGGAGCTTTTATTATACAGATGTTATCAAAGACCACCAGATTGGATGAGATCAACAAGGAATTGAGTGTAAATAGAAAACAAGAAGCGTTCCAAAGATATTTGGATATTAGCAACACTGAAGGGATTGCAGGCCTGCCCATGTTAAGCAGAAAAGGAGAGGACACCAATAGGAAAGAGATGGAAACCTCAGCATGGGCAGGTACAGGAGAGAGGATGTAGGCTCTTCTGCCTTTCCTTCCTTTCTGCCTCAAGTTTAAAGGAGGATAGGAAGCAGGATGGAGAGGGGTAAAGAGGAGAGAAGACCCAACCCTGTTTCCTCTCTTCACTCTCTTCTCAAGTTTTGAGAGTCATGAGTTTAGCATGTGCTGGGATGAAAAGAAAGAGGCTTTGGATCAAAGTTGAGATTGCAGCTAAATGAACAGCACTCAGTTTTAAAGATCCAAAATGTGACTATTTTAACAACTGAAAGTGACTAAAAAGTTATGGAGCCAGAACGACACCTTAAGAGATCCTGCTTCCACGCCTGGAAAACAGTAAAGACTGAAGAATAGTTTTGGGGGGGGATGTGTTCAACAGAGTACAAGGGTACCTGTTATTGGGGAAAAAAAAACTCAAAGCTTTTACTGTTTATTTCGCTGTGAGTTGAGATAGCTCACAAAACTGGGCATGTCGATATTTGATGCTATGAGATCTAGGAGAGCGATAGCTTTTGGCTTTAAATTGTTCACGTTAAAATAAGTAGGTTGGGCAATATGATAGGCTACAAGACCGTTTCTAAATCTCAAATTCTGTCATTTGGTTTGAAGCACTTGAGATCAGTGGTGGCACGTTGGCTGGTGCTACATCAACATTTTGGTAAAATTTGTTTCTTTTTCCTATGAAACTACATTTGGAAGAACAGGATTGGACCACCTAAATTGCAGTGTAACTAAAGAGCTTTTTAAATCAAGTTGTTCAAATCTTTTTAAGATTCTGCTTTTAAGGAAAACATTACCAATAACAAGGAGCAATATAATTTCAATCTACATGCAGAACAAGCATATCAATGGAATTTCAGCTTATGCAGACTCCTACTTTACTGGGTTTAATGAGAATCTAAAAATAAGAACTGATGTCCTATGTGGTGATAAACACTCTGACAGATTTGTTTGACACAAAGAGTTCCCAACATTGAGCAATGTGTCATTCCAACTCATGTTTTGGCCTCTTTAAGCCCTCAAACAGCAATCTTTTAGCAAACTTAATGACAGATGTGTTCCAGACATGACTCCCTATAGTTATTCCACATTAATGTAGAAATTAGCTAAGGTCACAGAATACAAATCAGTGATTTTGCCATACAAAATTCATTCTAATTTTCTCTTGGGAAAATCTTAGCAATTGACATGCATTGGTTTTGAGTAGATTTGGGGTCTATTTTTCAACTGCAAATGTATCAAAATTAAACCTTAAGCAGAAACTAATGGTCATATCATCTATGTAACTACGTATTTTATAAAAGAGGAAAGGCCACAGCAATTGACTCTGGGAATTCATTGCTATTTTGAGCAAACTTTTCTTCAAAATTTAAAACATTAATATGAGGATAAAAAAATGTGATTTTTAAGGAAGCTAGTTATATAATTCTGATGGGGGGAAAAGCTCTCAATAAAATCTTATCTGATATGCTCAGTACAGTTCTGTACCCTTGGTGGTTACTAACTGGTCAGTTGATTGGTGTATTAATCTGTTTTCACACTACTATAAAGAACTTCCCTAAGACTGGCTAATTTATAAAGGAAAGAGGTTTAATTGACTCACATCTCCATCTGGCTGGGAGGGCCTTAGCAAACTTACAATCATGGCGGGAGGTGAAGGGGAAGCAAGTCATGTCTTACATGGCAGCAGGCAAGAGGAAAAGAAAGCATGAAATGGGAAGAGACTCATACTTATGAAACAACCAGATCTCGTGAGAATTTACTCACGATCTCAATAACAGCATGAGGGAAACTGCCCACATGATCCAATCACCTCCCACCAGAACCCTCCCTCAACACCTGGGGATTACAATTCAAATTACTATTCAAGATGAGATTTGGGTGAGGGTACAGAGCCAGACTGTATAGGGTTTTCATAGAGATGAAAGGACTGAATATAAAAAATTTGCATCTCATTCATTTATTCATTTAGAACTGTGGTGAAGCTGTCAACCTTAAGCAGTAATAAAATAGTAGGCTAAGATGTTAATTTCAGTAAAATTTTAAAATGGTTAAAAGTATAAATTTAATAGTTCTTATCGAGAATATTAGAATTTTTGATGATTGACTTGACTGTGTTGCATAGTTTTTTTTAACTTCTATTTCTGTATATGTACTTTAAAAATTCTGGAAATGTCATTCTCTTCAGAAACAAAGAAATATGGTTTTATATATATATATATGGCTAGATATAGATGTAGGGGCATGTGTATACACATGCACACATATATACACATATGTCTCCTATGCTGCAGATAGCAGGGACTTTATAGCCAAGACACCTGCAGTTTGGGTCTATCACTTTTTGTGGCATAATTTTAATTCAGACTTTAGTATCTCTGAAATTATTTCATCACCTATAAAGCAGTCAGTGACATAATTTTATAAAAAGGCCTTAAAATATAGTCTATAAAATGTAAGTAATAATAATAAAAATAGCTAACAAAAGAGCATTAAGAGTTTTGTCCCAGTATCTCTCTCTATATCTACATAGAGAGAAACATATATAGAGAGAAAAAATATAAAACATACCATCTATATCGGTATCTAGCTATGTCTATTTACTATGTACAAGTTCTTTACATGGTTCCTCACAGTAAATTGTGAGATCAGTAATAGCCCTACTTTACAGATGAGAAAACTGAGCTCAAAAGTCTAAGAAAAGTATTTAAGCTCACACAGCTAGTTAATTGTAGATCTATTCTTAGTCTATAAGGCTGGAAACCCATGTTCTTTTCACTCTGCTATGTTCTACCCTTTTCTGCAGACCTACTATGGAGGCAATACAAATCTACAAAGAAAATTAATGAGAAGTGATTATTTCATTTCAAATGAATCCGCTACAGAGTTTTTTTTTTTTTTTTTAAATCAGTGTTTAAATACCATCTGCCTTTATATACATTTCACTGCAACATATCAACTTTTTAGGAATGTAAGCATTACATAACATGAGACATATCTTTTAAAATGAATGTCAATCAATGTGTTCTGGGCTTCAAAAGATCTTTGTTGCTATCTTCCATATGTATAACTTCCTGACATCTTGACTAGTGTCAGGGTAGAATCCTTTAGTGAAAGTAGAAATGACATGGAAGGGATCACATGTTTGTGAGGCATCAGGACTGTCACAGATAGATTTGATCTGAATTCCTGCATTGTGTCAGAAGGCATTCAGGAAAGGGCAGACAAATGCACAAAACAACTTCCTTACTATTGAGTACCATGACATAGTATGGTAAAGAGGCAATACTCAGAGAACTCCATAGATAGAGAGATAGAAAGATATTAACATTTATCTACTGATATATATGGCATGTTTCCCAAGCCAACAGCATCAGAATGGCAGTCCAAATATGGTATTCCTTTGGCTTTGCCTCATTCACACCAGACTCCTTTAAAATCTTTACGGATTACTTCTGAGTTATTCTCAGTGTATTTCACCAGAACATCCCCTCCCCCAAACACTATCATTTTACTTCTTTGCAGACCCAGCTTTGCTGCCTAGGGTAGGGTCTACTGCCAAATATCCCAGTGCCAAAGAAACAGATGCTGCTGCCCAGGGCTCTTGCCTTGGCTCCCTCCTGCCTCCTGCCCCCTGCTTCCCCCAGTATTGAAGCAATCTTATCGTGCCAAAACCACTGATGCGGGCAGCTTTCTGCAGAAATCTCATGTTGTGTTCTTTCCACTGGTGTGTGGAGAATTCCCCCTCTCTTTTGTATCATACCCCTGGTATCTGTGTAACCCATGTCCTCAGGCCTCACGAGTCTGTTGGTAGAAATGGAGTCACATTAGCATAATGCTCAGGACTGGCTGGCTCCTTTCCTCTCATTTATAAAGCTGCAGTGATTTACCAATCCCCATCCTTGCCCGAGACGCCACACTTAAGTGGGAATCCTTAGAGAGCATCTTTGTGCATTCAGAACAGATCTGTTACCTGTTTCTACACACTGAGTCCTCTTTTGAGCTGTCTCTTCTTTCCTCCAGCATCTTCCCTTTTTCTTAGATTCCTGCAAAGAATGCTTAAAAATAGTCTTTAGTATCCTGAGTCCCAGACATATGATCCTTGTAATACATTTCCATGTTTTACTTAGACAGGCTTAAGATAGTGTCTGTTAACTTCCAAGGAAAAGAAATCTCAACTGATACAAGTGTAGCAGGAAGGGGTGGGCTATTTGTCTCTGAATATAGTCACTTTTTCATGTTCTGAATCATTTCATTTCTTCAGAGTACCCAAGATTGTCCCCAAACACTTCATTACTAGTTCTATTCTACACAATGAAGCTCTTTCAGATTAATCAATGTTGAGAGCTCAGCTCGTTTCTCTGATGTGATTTGTTCTCCACATTGATTAAGTGAACAGATTGGTAATTTTATTCCCTCTGATATTTCAACATTTAATTCTCAATCTCATGATTTGTTTTATATTTTATGAATATGTAAATTTAAAAAGTTATTTAGATAAATCACTCATTTGCAGCTGTGCTATTATGTTGCAGATAGCATGGACTTCACAGCCAGACCTGCAGTTTGGTCCTGGGGTCATCACGTTTTGCTTTATGGTTTCAATTCAGATCCTTAGTGTCTCTGAAATTATTTTATCACCTATAAAACAGATCAATGATGTCATGTTATGAAAAGGCATTGAAAAATATGAAGTCTATAAAATGTAGTATATTAATAGTAAAAATAGTAAACAAAAGAACATTGTGAGTTTTGTCTCAGTTTTTCTATAGGAGATAGGTTTGCAACATTTTTGATTTAAATTCTTTTCTTAGTAATTTTGGAAGTACTCTAAGAAAGAATTTCAAATAGTATTTAAGCTAAACTTGGTAGAGAAAAAATGATGATGTAATTGAATGAATAAACAATATGGTAGAATAAAATATATATTTATAAATTTATAAATGTGATAAAATGTGGATTTCCATCAGAGTCTTCTCTGTAGTCTTTTTAGTGTTTGATACAGGTGTTTTTTTTTCTGAATACACTACCATTATAGAAAGCTGATTTGTAGACTCATATTATTGATAAATATCCAAATTTATCAGTGTTGAACCTAGATAAATAGTCATTAACTCTGCCAGATTTCAAGATGGAAGAAAGGGGAGATAGAGGTAATATTTAATTCTTCCTTTGCCAAGGGCTGGTGAAGTTGTTAAAACATCCATTTCTTCAGTAGGTGCTAGGTATCATCACCTGAATTAGACTAAAATTAAGATTAGACACGCAATGTTAGCTTCCTGACTAAGCAAACACCAAACAGAGTTTGGATTTTGGACTTAAATATATTTTTATGACTTGCTGATGACAGTTCAGCCAAGGACAGCCTCTTATTTGGAATTCTAAGCATTGCTTTCTCCTTTCATTCCTATTCTAATGACATTGTCTTCAGCATTATTTTACACACTGTTATTCATTTGTCTGCTTGGGTTCAGTTGCAGCAGGCTTGGTAATACCAATACAGTATAGCATCATGTATCCAGAAAGACTGTGTCTAAATTAGCCAATACATAAAAAAACTTAACAAGCATGCTTTTATATATTAAATATAATTTAACATGGGCTTGTTTCTATCAAGTTAATTAATATAATTAGAATATACCACCAAATATATTGCATTGGAGTTGCTAGCTTTTATTTTTATTCAATAGAACCATAGGGAATTCTCTCTGAATTGTCAAAAATTCTGAATTACTGGTGTACAAATTGAGATAGCATCTTGTAGATTTTAAATTTAAATGTTCTCTCTAGTTTTTTCTCTTTCTCCACAGCATATTCCCTGCTTCCAGAAATAAATTGGATGAAACTTCCTTTCACCCTCCACAAGATAAATTGAGTTTCCTTGTGTGAAAGCAAAGCAACTAGAAACACAATTTTTTCTGTCTTGGGAAGATCTGTTGAGTTATAGCATCATTGTACACAAGGCTTTTACTGATAAGGAAGTGAGGTGTGGAGAGACAAGAGCTCTTAAGAAGAGAGAGGCATATTTATAGGGAGAGGGGAAACCATACTCAACAAACTTATAGTTCATGATCTCTCTGAGAAAAGAGAACATATCTTGTTGGAATAGAACATGTTCTGGAATAAATAAACAGATTTGTGTGAGGTTCCAGCTAAGCCACTGAAAGTGGACATTACATGTGCTTGGCAGTTTGTACAATCACATTTAATCTTCATACCAATTCTGAAGGGTGGGTATTGTTAGCTAAATTTTACTGGTGAAGAAATTGTAGCTCAAAGAATTGGTATGACAAATATGAGACAGAACATGGAATTTGATCTTGAGTCTTCTGATTCTAATGCGTTGATTCAGTCCTACCCAGCACCACCTTCCACAGAATCTCTTTTGTCATCAACAGAACTTGTTTGCTGGCTGAGTTCAAAGGCAGCCTGTGGCTCTAAGGCCTAGCGTAAAGGATTTGGGATCAGTCTCAGGACACCACTTCAGCCTTTACAGCCATTAATCTTTATGAACTCCTCAATGTGGGTTCATTCCTTCTATTTTATGTAGTTGCTGAATGTCACTGCTTCAAATTAGACTATAAGCTCCCTGCAGGCATGGGCCAGGATTGTTTTACTCATTGCTTTATATGAAGTGCAGCTCAGCACAACGCAAAAGCATAACAGCATTTGTTCAATGTAGAAAGAATAACTTTTAAAATACACTTTTATTTTAGAACAGTTTTAGATCTACAGAATTATTGTGAAAATAGTTCCATCTTTCCATATACCCCACACTCAGTTTCCCCTATTATAAGTATCTTACATTCGTATGTCACATTTTTCACAATTAATGAACCAATAGTGATACATTATTACTAACTAGACTGCATACTGTATTCAGTCCTTAAGTTTTGTTTTTTGTTTTTCTTTTGAGACAGACTCTTGCTCTGTTGCCCAGGCTGGAGTTCAGTGGGATGATCTCTGCTCACTGAAAGCTCCACCTCCCGGGTTCACGCCATTCTCCTGCCTCAGCCTCCCAAGTAGCTGGGAGTACAGACGCCCGCCACCTCGCCCGGCTAATTTTTTTTGTATTTTTTTCAGTAGAGATGGGGTTTCACTGTATTAGCCAAGATGGTCTCGATCTCCTGACCTCGTGATCTGCTCGCCTCGGCCTCCCAAAGTGCTGGGATTACAGGCCTGAGGTACGGTGAGCCACCATACCCTGTCAGTTTGTTTGTTTGTTTGTTTTACCTTATGTTCTTTTTTTGTTGTTGTTCCAGGATCCAATCTAGCATATCACATTATATTTAGTAGTCATGTCTTCTCTTAGCTATGACAGTTTCTCGGATTTTCCGTTTTGAGGACCCTCAGAGTTTTGAGGAGCACTAGTTAGATATTGCTGCCATTTAAATGTCCCTTCCAAAACTCATGTTGAAATGTAATTGCCATTGTAGCAGTATGAAAGGTGGGACCTTTAAGAGGTGACTAGGCCATGAGGGCTCCCCCATCATGGGTAGGATTGGTGCCATTATAAAAGGGTGAGCTTGGCCCCCTCTTGCCCTCTCTTGACCTTCACTATTCCACCAGGGGAAGATGCAGCAAGAAGGCCCTGGCCAGATGCCAGCCCCTCGATCTGGGACTTCCTAGCCTCCAGAACTGTGAGCCAATAATTTTCTGTTCATTATAAATTACCCAGTCTCAGGCATTCTGTTGCAGCAACAAAAATGAGTAAGTCAGGTATTGTGCTGAATATCCCACAATTTAGATTTGTCTGGGTTTTTTTCCCCGTGGTTAGACTGAGTAATGTGTTTTGGAAAGGATGACCACAGAGGTAAAATGCCATTCTCATTACATCATATCAAGGGTACACAGTATCAATATGATTTATCACTGTTGATGTTAACTTTGATCTGGCTTGGTAGTATTTGTCAGGGTTCTCCTCTGGGAAGTTATTTGTTTTTGTCCTTTACAAAAACTACTTAAGTGTGGGCTGCACCTAGTGACTTTCTCTTGGTCACTAGGTGCAGCCCACACCTAGTGACTTTCTTTCAAGAGAAAGTCACTAGGTGCAGCCCACACTTAAGTAGTTGTGTATTGTGCTCCCCCTCCTTTAGGGTGGAATATCTACAAATTATTTGGAATTCTTCTGCATAGAACATTTGTTTCTTCTGTTTCATTTATTTATTCAGTCATTTATATGAATGCATAGTCATAAATATTTATTTTATACATTAATTTAGAATCTAATGCTACTTTATTTATTTTGTTGCTCATGTTATTCCAACTTTGGCCATTGGGAGATATTTTGGTTGCCTCTTGTATTGTTTTGACATAACCCCATCTGTGTGGGGTTTTGTTTTGTTTTGAGCACTTTTTTTTTACTTTCTGTAATTGCAAGGTGTTCCAGGCTCATCTTGCATATTTTCTGCTCAAGTTCTAGAACCAGCCATTTTGCCAAGGGGCCCTAGTTCCTTTTATTGGAGAATGGTATTAGAAACCAAGATCTGGGAATTAGCTGTGCTTGTTGCAGCTGGGGTGTAATGGCTTCTAGGCCATCTCAGATGACAAAGCAAGGAGAGAGATGTATGTGTACTTAATGGCATATGTGCACATATCTATAAACATTTCTATATGTAACCATCTGTATCTATATTAATCTAAACATGAGTTTATACTGATATTTCAAACTCTAACCTATCACACATGGATCATTCTAGGCTCCTCCCATTGTTTATCTGTACTCTCTTACTCCAACAGTAAGAAACTTGGCACCTACCATACACCATCCATTTACTTAATTGCTGAATTCCAATATCCATATATATTGGTTTCAGAATTATTGACCCACAATCTTGAGGGAGAAAACTTTGTCAACTAGAGTACACAGAGTCCCTTTTGTCTTTGGACTTACGGACTATACTCATTTCCAAAGTTATTTAAGTTGACACCTAATCCCCAACCCCATTTAGTAAGGTTTTTTCATGCATTTAAAATATTAGAGACCTTTGTTATATTTGTATTCAATTTTGAGATCCTCTGACTTCCTAAATGATTTTTAAAACATTTGCATAATTTGCAGAGACACTTTGAGCTGTAATATTCTATAAGCTTTGAGGAATGCATGGTGTTATGTACACATCATTACAGTATAATACAAGATAGTTTCATCCCCCCAAAAATCCCACACACTTCACCTGTTCAGCCCTACTCACCCTATCTTCTGGAACATACGGCATCCACTGAACTATTTACCATCTCCACAGTTTTGCCTTTTCCAGAATGTTATATACCTGGGATTATACATTGCATAGCGTTTTTAGACTTGCTGCTTTTACTTAGCAATATACACTTAGGAGTCATGCATGTTTTTGTGGCTTGATAACTCATTCCTTTTATCACTGAATAGTATTCCATTGCATGGATATAGCAAGGCTTGTTTATTCATTCATTTATTGAAGGACATCTTGATTACTTCCAGTTTTTGGCAACTGTTAATATTAATTGACTTGCTATAAACATTCACGTGCAAGTTTTTGTGTGGACATATGTTTTCAAATCAGTTGGGCAAATACTTAGGAGCATGATTGCTTTTAAGACTGTATTAGTTGCATAAGAAACTGCTGAACTGTCTTTAAAAGTGGCTATATCATTTTTTCATTCCCACCAGCAATGAACGAGAATTTCTGCTGCTCTGAATACTTGATAGCAGTTAGTATTAACAGAGTTTTTAGATTCTAGACATTCTAATAGGTGGTAGTGGTACATGTCTCTGTTGTTAAATGGATGAATTTTTCACAGACAAGGGTATCATTCACTCACGTTCCCTTGGAAACATACAACTTGAAGATCATCTTTTGGACTATAAACCCTTGTTTTACAAGTCAGTAAATTGAGGACCAGAGAAGAGCAGTATTTTCACAAAGTTCCAATAGAGTTTGGTAGAACAAGAAATCACACTGAGGCCATCAGTGTGACAATTGTTCCTTTTTCTTACCATTGTTATTTTACAATAATAGAGCAAACTTTATTGGGTAGAATTTGAAAAACTTACATTGACAGGAGGTGTTTTTAAAAAAGTTCTGAGGCTTCAGAACCAAAGGCAGGTACTGTGGGGATGAGCAGATCATTGAGGGTCCAGGCACCATGGGACTCATGAGCTCAAGTGAAACAGAGCCATGTTTATAAGGCTGGGGTGGAAGTCATTCTATGTCCAGCTCTGGTAGCTTTGTACTAAAAGCAACCCTACTTCCTGACCATGAGATTACAAGATTACATCTTTAAATGTAATCTTGTACAATGATTAGAGCAAATCTATGGATCACTGGAAGAGAAAATATACCTTTTTGTTTGTTACATTTCCTGTTTGTAAAACACAGAGCTAGGATAAGAACATCTGCTGCTAATCTATCCTTTTTGTCTAGATACCAGAATCTTAACTGCAAAATTGAGTGAAGTTTCATCTCAGTCCAGAAATCTTTTTAAATACCTGGAGGAATTCTTTAACTTTGATTTTAGTAAGAAAATAAAAGAATTAATAAACAGTTAGCAAATTTATATTATGAAATGAAAATTGTATGAGCTTTACAGCTAACTATACAGTTAGCATGAGTAAGATAACAATAATATGTAACAAACCTAAAATCCTATATTCTTGTATCTATTTTGATTCCTCCATCCCGAGGAACTGGTAAAATCCTCTGCCAGATGTGACCAAGGGAAATATGTCTATTTTGATTCATTATGCAGGGTCTACTCTGCTGTACCTCACATTATTTATGTCCCAGACTCACTGTGCAGTTAGATTACTTTCTTCATGGGCTTTCATCTAATTGTAGAGAATGTTCTGTATTTCTTCTTGCTAGTTCCTAAAGTTCAGAGGCAATATTTTGAGCGCAAGGATGCTTATTATCTCTAGCCATCTTTTTCATATAAATTTTCAGCTACAATCAAAGCTCTGCAAAAAAATTTACTCGGCTTTCTGTATCTCTGTGCCCCATGCATGCACTTATCTATGCTGCAGTGATGGGCAGAGTATGAATTTTTTGCCTTGTAGAGGGAAGGGAGCGATTGCCCAACTAGGTATGACTTACAAATGTTTCCCAAAGGCACTGAACTGGTGGATTCTCTAGACTGATAGAGTAGACATTTGTGATTTCTCGACGTGGCAGTTGAAATGGGTACTCCCATTGTCATTTTTTTTCCTGCCCAGAATTAGCCGAAGGTGCCTCTGGGCCCCAGCCCCTCTTAAGGGCAACACTTTCAATTTTAGTATATGTACTGCTGAAGAGAGCACTGGGCAAAGTATGCCAGACCTGCTGGATCACGTTGGCATCTGTTATTTCTGTGTACTTGTCTGTGTACATGAGATAGATCTCAGAAGTTTAGCTACAATATTTTCTGATTTTGTTCTATTCCCTTTCAACAAATGGGGATCTGGGGTGGCAGCAGTCCTAAGAGTATCTTCTCCAAAGGTTTATCTCTGCTTCAGGGTTCTCAGGTATCTTCTCTTCAGCTCCTCTTTCTACTTCATTCCCTTAAAGATTCCTCAGAGTCAGGCAAATATTCCACTGTTACTGTCACTTACCAGTTGTGGCATGAGAGCTGTCAGTAAGGTCGGTAGCGTGTGCCAAAAAGAAAACTCCTGGAGGATGAGGAAGCGCTTACCTATAAGGCATGGTTAAACAGGTTCTAAAAACGCGTTTGACTTCCCAACTCAAGTATTGCCCTTCTGGATTCTGCCAAAGTGCTTGGAATTTCCTACAGTTCCTTATCCCTTGGGTTTAGGCACTAACGTCTTATGTAAAGTATAAATGCTGTTTAAGTATAGGAAAGATGAAAAATTTAACTCAGATTAATTCATTGGTTGAGCTGCAGTATTTTAGCAGAGGAATAGGATATTCCTGAGAGAGTAAGACACGAGACGGATGAGATTTGAATTGGGAAGAGGAGTTGTTCTTATCTTTGGTGGTTATAGGCTCCATAGAGATTATTTCAAATGCTATAACTTTCTCTCCAGAAAAATGTATTATAGTAGAGATGACCTTTTGCAGCTGGGCGTGTTTAAAAGTCAAAACTAGATGAAAATTTTGTAGAGACAAAATTTTGCAGAGACAAAATTGTACTTAAAAACCCTTAAATCACTAGCAGGGCTTGGTTGTGCATGCCTGTAATCCCACCTACTTGGGAGGCTGAGGCATGAGAATCATGAGAGCCCAGGAGGTAAAGGTTGCAGTGAGGCAAGATTGCCCACTACACTCCAGCCTGGGCGACAGAATAAGACCCTGTCTCAAAAAAAAAAAAAAAAAAAAAAAAGCCCTTAAATCACCTACAAATTAGAGTGTAAATGATTTTGTGATATTTACTATTCAGTAATTATTAAGCATATTGAAACTTGATTACCACTGATCTAGACCAAAGCAAAAAGAATGTGTATATGCTGGTGTCTGGCCCTTTACAGCATTCTGCCTTTGTAGTAACTATTAATTCTCTGGAAGAGAATGAGGAGTAGTGTCCATTCTCAAGCTTGCCTGCTGGTTATAATCCAATCTGGTTTTTTTCCATAGCCTTAATACATGCCAATAGATTTGTTTGTGGTTGAGGATAAAGAAAATTGGTGGCAAGACTAGGTTCTAAAATCAGAACATGAGTTACATTTGTGCAAAATGAGGCTCTACTGTAAACACAAAACTAACTCTTGATCTGGAGCATTTGTTGTTTCAGGTGGATGGGAGGATGGGAATTAGAGCAGCTGGGGCCAGGGTAGGAGCTGAGGGTGATGAAAACACTGTGGAGAATAGAGAGGGAGATGGAGAGGGTTGTGTTAAAACCCCTCTGCTGACCTTCAACTCTTTCCTTAGGCCAGCCCCGGTCAGAGACCTTTCCTCTTTTTAAAATTCCCTTTGCTCCCATATCTGTTCACTGCTTCCCGCCATCCTGTCTCTCTCCTATGTGCCCTAGTGCTCCTCCCTGGCCTCTTAGCATTCAGCAAGTGAGGCCGAAAAGGAAGTTCTCAGCTGGGTAAAAGGAAAGCATAAAGCAGCCTTATCACCACTTCCCTGATTCCTCTGGGGTTTATTGTTATTAATTTTCTTATGCAATGTTTCTATGAGGCAGCTGTATTTTCAGCTGGAGAAAACTTTGAGACCTTAAGGACAGAAAAAAAAAAAAAAAGAATCTCTTAAGAAAGAGAGTGGAGAATTTTAAAAGTCAGGATTTCTTTATATAGTATCAACTGTAGCCAGTTCCCATTTTTTCTACAAAATCTTCCCTGGGTGAATAGAAGGTTGACGGCCACTCTCTCTGATCTACTGATTTCCCATTTCTTTTTTGGCACAAAGTTATGAACAAGAAAATTCCTCAGTATCTAATGAGACCATTTATTCACTTGTTATGTCAGCCTATAAATTTGCTAAGAAGTTAATTAGTGATTTAGGAGCTCTGACCATTACAAAAGTCATAAATCTCTCTATAGATACATAAAGGTACATCTCTACCTCTTACCCTATTTCCTCATTTGGTAGAAAATAAAAGGGGAGCATATGATGTACTTTGTTGTTTGTTTATTGCAAAGATTAAGTGAGACAATGTATGTGAAAACGCCAATCATTACTTAGCACACCAAATGGTTCAGTGAATGTTATTTTCACTTTTCTTCTTTAGATTAACACTCCCACACTCCAGATGTTTCTGTTCTTATCAGAACCTGGTGCCTATTCCTTTAGAACCCTGAGAGGTGGCAAGAAACAACAGGACATGTGAATTTGTGCTAAAGCTATTGGATAGTTTGTAATGCCAGATGCAGAAAGGTGGGCATGGAGTGGTACACAGTTAGCTTTCATATCCATTACAGCAGATTTATATATCTTTAAGCTGTACTTTGCAGGTTAAAACTCTTCTGGTTTTATGGGGACAATCCCCACCTGATTAAGACAGAAGAAAACTTGTGAGATCCTGAGCAATGTTTTAAAATTTTAATTAACTTATTATTTTATTTTATTTTATTGAGACAGAGTCTCACTCTGTTGCCCAGGCTGGAGTGCAGTGGCGTGATCTCGGCTCACTGCA